>NC_054563.1:1573282-1588980 GCF_017654505.1 Polyodon spathula
ATGCAGTATGAAGATCAGACCTCATGCAATCCCTAGCAGGTCCATTGCAGGTCTGCTGCTTGATACAGTATGAAGATCAGACCTCATGCAATCCCTAGCAGGTCCATTGCAGGTCTGCTGCTTGATACAGTATGAAGATCAGACCTCATGCAATCCCTAGCAGGTCCATTGCAGGTCTGCTGCTTGATACAGTATGAAGATCAGACCTCATGCAATCCCTAGCAGGTCCATTGCAGGTCTGCTGCTTGATACAGTATGAAGATCAGACCTCATGCAATCCCTAGCAGGTCCATTGCAGGTCTGCTGCTTGATACAGTATGAAGATCAGACCTCATGCAATCCCTATCAGGTCCATTGCAGGTCTGCTGCTTGATACAGTATGAAGATCAGACCCCATTCAATCCCTGGCAGGTCCATTGCAGGTCTGCTGCTTGATGCAGTATGAAGATCAGACCTCATGCAATCCCTGGCAGGTCCATTGCAGGTTTGCTGGTTGATGCAGTATGAAGATCAGACCTCATGCAATCCCTAGCAGGTCCATTGCAGGTCTGCTGCTTGATGCAGTATGAAGATCAGACCTCATGCAATCCCTATCAGGTCCATTGCAGGTCTGCTGCTTGATACAGTATGAAGATCAGACCTCATGCAATCCCTAGCAGGTCCATTGCAGGTCTGCTGCTTGATACAGTATGAAGATCAGACCTCATGCAATCCCTAGCAGGTCCATTGCAGGTCTGCTGCTTGATACAGTATGAAGATCAGACCTCATGCAATCCCTGGCAGGTCCATTGCAGGTCTGCTGCTTGATGCAGTATGAAGATCAGACCTCATGCAATCCCTGGCAGGTCCATTGCAGGTCTGCTGCTTGATACAGTATGAAGATCAGACCTCATGCAATCCCTGGCAGGTCCATTGCAGGTCTGCTGCTTGATGCAGTATGAAGATCAGACCTCATGCAATCCCTATCAGGTCCATTGCAGGTCTGCTGCTTGATACAGTATGAAGATCAGACCTCATGCAATCCCTATCAGGTCCATTGCAGGTCTGCTGCTTGATGCAGTATGAAGATCAGACCTCATGCAATCCCTAGCAGGTGCATTGCAGGTCTGCTGTTTGATACAGTATGAAGATCAGACCTCATGCAATCCCTAGCAGGTCCATTGCAGGTCCGCTGCTTGATACAGTATGAAAATCAGACCTCATGCAATCCCTAGCAGATCCATTGCAGGTCTGCTGCTTGATACAGTATGAAGATCAGGGAAGTCAACACTTTGTCCTGGTTTAGGAGGAATTTTAAAACTGTCTCAGGTAAGAATTTCAAAGCAGCCCTGTGTGCTAACCTTTCCCTGAGCATTAGCAGTGCCCAAGGAAAACTCCAGTAAATGTGTTTGTTCAGGCTGTGGAAATGAGAACAGTTGCTGTGAGCTGAAGGTATTCTGGAGTGCTGTGATCTAATGGTCCCCATGGCAGTGTAGCTAATGCATTAAAGAGCACTCAAGAGCTGCAGGATTCACTTCCAGGGGTGTGCCAGGTCTCTTTAGAGTAGGCGGATTTTCAAAGTCTTTTAGGTCAAAGAGTCAATCATTACATTCTTTATAAACACCTTTTAAAAGCAGAAGGGGCCATATTGTCAAATCGTTTCCTCGTTTCTTTAATTAATCAATTCTAGTTTTGTAAAATGCACAGGTGTTTTACCTGTTTCAAAAAATAGGAGTTCATTAAAGAGGAAAAGCTTTAGAAATATGGCCCATGGTATTTCACTGAAGGCATTTCAAGTAAGCTAGGTGGGTTATTTTGTGTAACTTAAAAGGACGTTTTCTTACAGTTTGTAAAAAGCACTTTACACCTTTGAGAAAAAAAAGGATTGAAAACCTATCCCAGAATCTTTATAATAGGGATACAATAACATTCTGATCCTGCCAGGAATATAAAGAGCACAGTGCAGTTATCAGCACCAGTACCAGCATGTCCCAGTGACACCAGGTCCAGTAGAATCCCATTGGAATTATCCATGTAGTTAGTTTGTCGTTTCTTCAAAATCAAATCAATGGTTTCTATCACCTTCAAGAGCAGGCATTCCAGGACCAGATCACATGACAGTGAGCTCAGCTAAGGTACTAGCACACAGGGCTCTGCTAGTGTGCTCAGGGTGGGTGGAGAATACCCTCCTGTCTCATTAAGCATTCTTCTATCACTGGGAGAAAGCTGGTTCAGTGTTTTCTACAGCAGTCTCTGAGCAGTGAGTCACAAGCGAGTGCAAGCTGCAAATCTCATTATAAACAGCATCCAATTTGGAACGCAGAGGTGAGTGGCTATATAAGGATCAGAAGAGGGCTCAGGCCACCTGCCTGGATGGTTAGATGTATAACAGTGTGTGTGTGGACTGCATGTCAAGCAGGTTTGCACAAGAGTCCATAGAAAATATTAGAGGTGTGCTGATTCTCGTACTCTTAACTGCCTTTAAGAAGCAGGTGTTCAATAAATCCATTTATAATGAGTTGATTTCAAAACAAGAAAACTGTCCTTCCCTTGCCTTTACAACTGAGCACTAATCAATGGCAATTAAGAAAATAATTTCCTAAGAAGGTCTTGAAACTCAGATGATGTATTCATGCTTGCAATGCAGTGCAAAACCCCAAGGCGTGAGGCGGCTGATACCTTTCCACCAGGTAGCTCCTCAGGCCCTTGATCAGTCCTCTCACGATGGTCTTCACCCGGGGCGTCAGGATGGCCTGAGACACGTGGAAGGTCCCGTAACGTGCCCGCTCCCCAAGGGTGGTCTCCAGGAACTGGATGAGTTTGCATGCGTCCGTGGTGTTCGCCCACGGGGCCGGGATCTTGGTTCCAGGCCACAGGAGGGGGCAGTTTTCTGCTGAGCTGTGATGATAAAACACAATAACCTGCAGGATAGAAAACATAACAGCACAGAAATCATGCCTGTTTCAAACATACCGTCCCTTATACCATGTCTGTATTATGCATTTATCATAGTTTACCATGTCATGTTTATATTAATGTTTAAACTAATTAAGCCAATAATTTGATCAATTAAGTAACTAAGAGATTGGTTGAAATGAAAACCAGCAGCCACTGTAGCTCTCCAGGACCAGGGTTGGAGACCCCTGCAACAGACACAGCAAGCATGAAAATGTTCCATTAAAAAAATGATTGACTGTTACATTTGTGTTTGCCTGAACAGCCCCAGTGCTTTTACATCTATGGCCAAATGGTTTGCATCACCTAGAATTTTAGTATTAAGAACAAAATTAAAGAAAAAAACTATATGAACATAATTTAGATCTTTTATTTAACATCATGTAATCAAGGAAACTACAAAGTGATATCCCAAAACTGTTCTGGAAGCCATAATAGTAGTTCAGTATTTCATATTAGATTTTGAAATGTCACATTTATCAGATTTTCGTGAAGTATATGGAAAACTACAAAGCAGTATGTAATTCAATATGTTAGTGTAACATCATTTAACAGGTTTCATTCAAATTTATGAAGCAACATTTGTTAATTCTATTGCAAGTCTTTCTAGGCCACAGCTGTAGCTACACTGTTTCAATTCTCAAACCCTGTCTGGCTGTCTGTAAGTGTTGTTTATGTGCACCATGTTTAAAACACAATGTGAAAAGTTGAAGTCTTTACATCCTCAAATGCAGCTGTTAGAGATGACAAGGCGAGATTGTTCTTAATAAAGAGGGCAGTACAATGAGAAGCAGAGCTAACAGCTACGGCCATGGCCGTGCATCCTTTCCCTGCCACTGTGATTCACTCGCACCACTGCCTCCAGATAATCTCCAAACGTCTTTCCTGCAGACCTTTGCTCTGCCAAGCTGTCAGGATTAGCAGCAGAAATAGGCAAGGTCTATTTATTTCAGTGACACAGCTAATGAGCTTCTTGTCTTATCAATGAAGTGCTGCCAGAATACCTGGGCAGTGGCATTTAGATTTTGAGTTTCAAGAGAAAATCACACTAGTGGGCTGCAGGGCTTTGATGCAGTTCAGTTTTACACTGCACTCCCTTCATCTTTCTCTGCACTGGAATTTGTTGAAGGGACAGTTTGTTTACATTCTCCACCAGTGCTGTGCTTTTAATTGTAGGGACACATGTTTCCTCCTCACCTGAAACTTGCAGACATGTTCCTGCTGCTAAATGACAGTATACCTCAGGAAGAAACTGAAATGTAAAACATGTTGGCTTGTCTGTGGGTTTAAACGATTAACAACCTACTTAAATAGCCTCACACCTCCAGAGGAGCTGGATATGAATCTGTGATCTAGCTGGCCTCAACAGAAGCTCATATCATAAACTACCACACAATTTACAGAACTGGCACTGTTTGTGGGCTCAGTTGCCTAGCACCCATCTGTACTGTGCCTGAAACACTCGCTGTTTGTCTTTTCCAGGGCAGCTCAATCCATACAGTTAAGGATCATGACAGTACTGTGCTGACGGGCCTTTCCTCAGCGTATGACAACTAATGAAACCTCAAGTGACGTTCTGCCCAAGGCCTCACCTGGTACTTCTTCTGCCACAAATACTCCAGCGTGACCTCTTCCTCACAGTCCCTTCTGCAGAGCTTGCGTCCAAAGACCTCCTGCAGCATGGAGAGCAGGTACGAGTGGTGAGCGTCGCCCATGGCATAGTGGTGGTTAAAATCCAAAAAGATCACCTCTTTGGAGTGAGCGCTGAGGAAGCTGTTGATTTCCATCAGTCCGTCCCGCACTTTGTGGCCAAACAAGCCGTGGATGAAGTAAATCTCGTGGCCACGCTCATTGGGCTTGGAGGAGACGCGCAGGTCGAAGTAGCGGATGCCCGCCTCTAGCTGCTCCCTGAAGGTCAGGTTCTGGGTCATGGACCACTTCTTCATCACCTTCTTCCCCAGTGAACGGAAGAACCCAGCGAGCCGCTTGACCACAGGAGCCTGGTCTGGTCCCACCGGAGCTTTCTCATCAACCCAGAAGCTGAAGGAGTCGTGAGATCCTGAACAAGCAACAACAAAACCGAGTAAGAGATCTCTGTAGCCAGCTGAAAACTGATCAGGGTTTACACCAAAGGACAATTTGCTCCTTCTCAACGTTTATTTTTCAGGGACTCACAAAATACCATAATAAATCACTCACATTTTAGTGGATGTGTTTGACTGGGGCTCTAAGCACAGCAGGATTGGTCGTTTCAGTTTATGAGTTTTTTCTGACCAGCTGAGCTGACAACACGCCTTGACCGAGTTGGTCAGCTGCTGGTCAGAAACAAAGAATCGACTGAAAATATAGCACTGACTAGGAAAGCCTCTGCAGACCTTTACACAATGAACAGGTTTCATGATTTATTATGGAACGCCCAAAATAACAAGCCAAGTTACAAAGCTAGTTAAAACAAATTACAATTGTACCCCCTAGTGGCCAGTTTACAAAAGAGAAGGAGAGTGGTTGAAGCTAATGAAATAATTCCACATTCTGCTTTAAATACTGAACACTAGAGACCTGCACAGTGAATACCATTAGAGACCTGCACAGTGAATACCATTAGAGACCTGCACAGTGAATACCATTAGAGACCTGCACAATGAATACCATTAGAGACCTGCACAATGAATACCATTGGAGACCTGCACAGTGAATACCATTAGATACCTGCACAGTGAATACCATTAGAGACCTGCACAGTGAATACCATTAGAGACCTGCACAGTGAATACCATTAGAGACCTGCACAGTGAATACCATTAGAGACCTGCACAGTGAATACCATTAGAGACCTGCACAGTGAATACCATTAGAGACCTGCACAGTGAATACCATTAGAGACCTGCACAGTGAATACCATTAGAGACCTGCACAGTGAATACCATTAGAGACCTGCACAGTGAATACCATTAGAGACCTGCACAGTGAACACCATTAGAGACCTTCACAGTGAATACCATTAGAGACCTGCACAGTGAACACCATTACAGACCTGCACAGTGAATACCATTAGAGACCTGCACAGTGAACACCATTACAGACCTGCACAGTGAATACCACTAGAGACCTGCACAGTGAACACCATTAGAGACCTGCACTAGAAAAGGAGATTCGAAACAAAAAACAGAAAAATAAATCCAGAAAGAGTCAGATGGCATTTGCACTAATCAGCTCTCTTCAGTATTTGTTATGAGGGGAATGCTATATCTCTTAACTGATGAAGGCATTTGCATTAATCAGCTCTTGTCAGTATATTTTATAAGGGAGGGGAGTGCAGTATCTCTTATCTGATGAAGGCATTAGCATTAATCAGCTCTCTTCAGTCTATTTTGTAAGGGAGGGGAGTGCAGTATCTCTTATCCGATGAAGGCATTAGCATTAATCAGCTCTCTTCAGTATATTTTATAAGGGAGGGGAGTGCAGTATCTCTTATCCGATGAAGGCATTAGCATTAATCAGCTCTCTTCAGTCTATTTTGTAAGGGAGGGGAGTGCAGTATCTCTTATCCGATGAAGGCATTAGCATTAATCAGCTCTCTTCAGTATATTTTATAAGGGAGGGGAGTGCAGTATCTCTTATCCGATGAAGGCATTAGCATTAATCAGCCCTCTTCTTCACAGTCACACACTCCTGTACTGGCCTTCCTGGGTCATTCCAGGGATTAGCCTCACAGAGTAAACAGCTTTTCAGTTACAGTGCAGAGGAGCCTGTGATAAAAGACTGGAGAAGATTCCTGTTGGTGGTCTATAGAGACAACAGTTAAAACCAAGTGAACTGAAACTGGGGTGTCATGTGTTTCATTAAAAGAATAGAACCCCTGGTGGTTCTATTGGAGTCCCTTTTGGTTCTGTGTAGAACATTTAGAACCCTCTGTGGTTCCGTGTATAATATTGGTTCTTTGGAACTCAAAGATCATAGAGGTTCTATGGAAGCCTGGTCTCCACAGTGTGCTGATAGGAACCTCCTGTTCTGAGAGTATGCACTAGTCCACCCATATTATCAACCCGATATTTCACAAGAGTGCATTTCCAAATAATTATAAAAAACAAATCTCTGGTTCACTTTGCAGAAATGTTAGCTACTGTGTGTAAATGACTGTATCCAACTGTAAGTCAAACTGACATTGACAAATGCACATTTAAAACTATAGTAGAGATTAGCCATTTAAAACCAAAATAGTTTGTTATTTATTATATACCAATAAACATTACAAAAATGAATAACTTCTTAATAACTTCTGCAAATAAACATGGGCTATTATTATTTCAGACAACCTAATAATAATAATAATAATAATAATAATAATAATAATAATAATAATAATAATAATAATAATGGCTTATTTTAGCCGTGTACTATTCTTTCTTTCTTTCTTTCTTTCTTTCTTTCTTTCTTTCTTTCTTTCTTTCTTTCTTTCACACATTCTTTCGCTGCATTGCTTGATAAATACAGCCTAGAAGGATTGAAAAGGAACCCATACCTGGAACAGCCAAGTGCTTGAGCGGCATGGATGATAAAGTCGGTGACAGGGAGCCCATCCAGTCCGCGTTACACACCGGGCTGGTTACTACTCCCGTCTTCATGGTTCGTTTTCACACATGTATAATATCAGCTATACCGCCACTCTGCAGCCGCCGCTGTCCCTAAGAAGAGACGCGTCACTGTCGCGAGTGAACATTCTGTCCTGCCCTGTCCTGCCCTGTCCTGCGCTGCCCTGCCCTGTCCTGCGCTGCGCTGCGCTGCCCTGCCCTGCTCTGCTCCAGGTAGTCTGAGTGTACAGTCGACTGTCTGCAGGGACCGAACCAACGCTTCGTTACTGTTTGTTAAATCATCTTAAATGTGAAATTACACTCCTTATCCCCGCTATAAACACACTTAGATACCTCTGTTCTAACACAGCGCGGGATTATCTGCTTCTACGTCAGAGGGACAGACCTGCTGCACTTGACCGACATTATTAGTAAGTGACTTTGTGTTCGTGCTTTTTAGTCAAATAACCCCCCAAGAAAGCCCTTATTGTATAGAAACTTTACCCTATTATTCAATACTCAAACCGAGTATTATTACTGTGAAGGAAACATGTCCGCCCTTTCTCTGTCTATTCAGAATCAAATGGATACAGGAGTGCGCTGTGTGCATGGGTTGGGATCCTGGCTAGAGATACCGGGGTGGGATCCTTATGTTACACCTGTGAAAACCCATTCTCTGTTCTTGCGAACTCCGCTCATTTACACCAATGAATAAAGCGCTTAGCCATTTCACAATGTCAAATAAAAAGTGTCTTTAGATACTAAGGGAAGGCTTGCTAAACATGCATACATGTATGTATGTATGTATGTATGTATGTATGTATGTATGCATGCATGCATTATAATTATAAATTACCGAAGACCTAACAATTAAAAGGTAGCATTATATTATGCAAGACATCATACTACTACTACTACTACTACAACTAAATAATAATAATAATAATAATAATAATAATAATAATAATAATAATAATAATAATAATTTGCATTGAGATTTATTTAAGTGTGGGTTTCTTTGTTTTGCTGTGTGCTCCTCAAGCAGTATGTATTCGGACTCTTTCTGCATTCTGTAATATTATATGATTTTTTCCGCACCTGTGCCTCTTTTATTAACTGTTTTGATGAATGATTTAAAACAGAATTTTTAATGATAATGACATATTACTATAACATCTGGCACTCAAAGACGGCACACTGAGACCGGTAATATATATACCGGTATATATATATATGATATATATATATATATATCATATATATATATATAATTATATATATTAAAAGTAAAAGTGCATATATGAAAAAACAGCTAGATACTGAAATACTAACATGTATTATCACATTTAACTAGCTTAAAAACAGCTAGATACTGAAATACTAACATGTATTATCACATTTAACTAGCTTAAAAACAGCTAGATACTGAAATACTAACATGTATTATCACATTTAACTAGCTTAAAAACAGCTAGATACTGAAATACTAACATGTATTATCACATTTAACTAGCTTAAAAACAGCTAGATACTGAAATACTAACATGTGTTATCACATTTAACTATCTTAAAGATATGTTTTCACAGCTCTAGCTAAGAAAGTGACTAACACCCTAACACCCCACCACACACACACACACACACACACACACACACACACACACACACACACACACACACACACACACACACACACACACACACGCACACACACACACGCACACACACACACGCACACACTCCAACCCCGACCCTGCTACCACAGGTCTAAAAGCATCGGTTGACTGATTTCCTGTTTAAAACATTAAAACGAAAATGAATTTGAAACAACCGCAGTATCCAGTTGAGGCCGAGTACAGCATGGACTCTCCGGTGTATCATGGGAGCATTGACAAAAAGACTTGTGAAGAACTGATGCTGAAAAAAGGAAAAGATGGGAGTTACTTGTTACGAGACAGCGCGACTATTGCAGGAGCATTCTGCCTCTGCGTTTAGTAAGTAAACCACACTGCACATTATTATTATTATTATTATTATTATTATTATTATTATTATTATTATTATTAATATTATAATAATAATAATAATAATAATAATAATAATAATAATGATAATAGTAGCAGTAGCAGTAGTAGTTACACTTTATCGTAAGCACCATTAATAACAATGTAATTACACTGTAACTATACATGCTGTTGTGTTGTTACAATGTAGTTACTAGGAGTTAATTATAGCATAAATACATTATCATAATGGATATTATGTTATGAGAACCAGTGTAACAGTGTGTAATCAATTTTATAGGCTAATGAACTAGCCAGAAACAGTATAGCACTAAGGGGTTTGAGCTACAAAATAACACTTTGTTTTTTATAAATCTTTGTTCTGATATTATCTTAATGAATATGGGCTGGCTGCCTGCCCTTTTCACCCAGGGTATTGATTAGATAGATGAGAAAGAAAGATCCTGGAGAAACTGAGGATGAACTGATTTTTGTGAACGCTCAGCGTAACTTAGCAAAGAGCAACGTCCCAACGTTTCGCTATGTGTAACATACTTTTGTCAAGGGAAGTCTGCTTTGAAAACAAACAATGGAGGTACTTACAGGCTTTGGATGCCATGGTTTAAAATTTATTTGATAATGGTATGTTAAACATACCGAAACGCTGGGACGTTGGCTCTTTTGAGCAATAACGTATTATAATATAATAGAGATCTGTCTTTTTTGCAGCTTTAAGAAAGTGGTTTACACATATAGAATCTTAATGGACCACCGTGGATACTACACCTTACAAGTAAGTTCATTCTTCACTGGCTTATTCAGGACCCCCTCTGTCTCTGGGAATGTTTAAAAGGTCACAAGAGAGGCTTACCAGGTACAGAGTTCAGTGAAGGCGGTATAGAAAAGTGATTTGCTCATATTTGTTTGCCAGATTGGATTGACACTATGCTACTGTACTTACCTCCAGATTGCATGTTTTTTTTTTTCAAATAGTTTTTCACGGCTTGTTTGTTTGCACCTGCCTTACTATGAAAACAATTGCATGGCTGGGCTTTTTTTTTTGTAGAGACGCTTGCTTGTTGGGTGCCTGGTCTCTGATTTGCCTCATCCTCTATCACAAGGATGCAAGTATTTCGATCACAATGTTTGTCTGCCTTTAAAATATAACCCTGCATGTACTGCCACTGGGATGAGTACCTTTTAGTTTGTTATCCTGTGGGAGAATGATCATGTAGCACACATTATCTAAATAACCCTATAAAAACATTTCTCTGAATACATGTTATATTTCTGCTTGCCACAGAAACCTCTGATAGATTGGTTTGGAGAAGTATTGATTGTACTGAGTTACCATGATTGCAGTCTGATATAGGACCTCTGTTTTCTTACAGACTGCTAGTGGTGTTGAAGAAAAGTTCTTTCAGAACTTCAAGGACTTGATCGCAAATTATAAAAGACAAGGGCAAGGCTTGGCAACTCAACTTCGCCACCCTGTAAAGAGAACAGAGCCTGCAGGTGTATATCAAAACGTGAGAGAAGAAAAAACGGATTATAGAGGTAGGTTAAGGAGATTCGCTTTGGACAAACATTTTGACATTTAAGTATTGAGACATAATTGTATATGTTTTATATTATATAAGTTTAATTACACATGTCATTGTCTTGCTCTGTATTTATGTCACATTGGTGAAATTCTAAATGCTAAATTCTTAATTTGTGGTATAAGAAGCAGAAAGGTACACCGATGAAAGATCTTTAACCCAAGTACTGTTGTGCTAAATTCACAGCTTTGGAAATGCAAAACTTTTAATACATTTCATTTCCTTATTTCCTCTGGTCACATTTTTTAAATTTAAGCTTTAACGATGAAATTGGATTTTGAAGTAACAATACATTATACAATACATTACATTATTGTGTAATAATGCTGGCTTTTACCTTGTTTATTAAACTGGTCTCTGTGTTTGTGAAGGGTGCTGAGTAGGACTGGCAGTGCTGTGTAATAATGCTGGCTTTTACCTTGTTTATTAAACTAGTCTCTGTGTTTGTGAAGGGTGCTGAGTAGGACTGGCAGTGCTGTGTAATAATGCTGGCTTTTACCTTGTTTTTTTCAGCGGGTATATCTATGTCCTGTTGGTCAAAACCTGCAGGAAACAGAAGAGAGAGAAGAAGAGAAAAGCAAGAAGCGGCTTCCACAAGAGATGATGCTAATGACTATGAAGGTAGGTTTCAATTAAACAATAACAGTAATACCATGGGAATAACTGGGACACTGCGCTGGTTCCTGCCCCTGCATGGTAGCTACTGGGGGAATGCATGTGTAATTACACGATCATAGAATATTCTCTGTTATTACCATGTAATTACAACATGTAACAAGCTACACCAAAAACAATGGTAACACTTTACATTAGATACCTCTAATTAATGTGTGTTTACATAGTAGCCACTTAGTAAATACACATGTACTCACACAATTGCAATGTTATTATGCATTGTTACAATGTACTTAATGTGTACATCTTTTTGCAGGATAGAATTACACATTTGTATCAGAAAAGGGTTAGGGTTATAGTTAGGATTAGGGATAAGGGTAAGGTTAAGATTAGGATGGATTATATCATGCAAACAAAACACATTAAATGCATTGTAACTATGCATAATAACTTTGCAATTATATTGTTTCTTAACAAGTAACTGCTACGTAAATACACAGCAATTAGAGACACTTCATGGAAAGTTTTACCCAAAGAAGATGCTTCAGCTGCGTTGTACATGAAGCTGTAACGAAACAAAAAAAGAGAAGAACAGTTTTATATGTAAATGCAGTGATTTAAGCAAAGTCCGGTCTGTTTCGGACAATGTGTTCTTCTTCAAGTGACAGGAGTACACTGTGGGTTGATTTTCAGATGAGATTGTGATGATCGTGGGACTGCTGTTCATGAAGCCATTCCCTAACGGAGCACGTGGTTGTTTTGTGTTGTCAGTGCTATGAAATGATATGTGAACAGGCCACTGTTATGTTTTGTTATGGAGCGCTTTTAAAGAACGCATTTTCAAGTTTTTGTTTTCTTTTTCAGAAGTGCAAAATGAAGACTATGTGATTGTCCTGCCCTCCTGAGAAACACAGGGATTGAAACTTTTTGCCAGAATGAACACCGCTGTCATTCTGAACTGAACTGGGATTCAGGATTCCATCACGCAGATTCATACTGCATTAGACAGACACTGCGTGAATCAGGATTCCATCGCACGGATTCATACTGCATTAGACAGACACTGCGTGAATCAGGATTCCATCACACGGATTCATACTGCATTAGACAGACACTGCGTGAATCAGGATTCCATCACACGGATTCATACTGCATTAGACAGACACTGCGTGAATCAGGATTCCATCACACGGATTCATACTGCATTAGACAGACACTGCGTGAATCAGGATTCCATCACACGGATTCATACTGCATTAGACAGACACTGCTTCAATGTGCAAACAACACCTTTCAGATGTTAATGTAAGTTTACAAAACAGGAGCAGATTATGGACTTCTACTGAAGATAAGAAGGTGCTGTATCAAAGAAAGAGACACGTTTATTTGAGGAAGACTGGCTGACTGGTGGTTGAAAGCTCTGTGGTTTACAGTAGAAGATGCATGTGTGTATTTTTAGTGGAATAGAGACAATCCCAGGTTTACCTGTTCTTTGAGAGCAATCGAAAAGCCCATTACACCAGTGATAACGTGCTGTTTTTGCATATCCTTAGCATTTCAAGAAACTTGAAGAAAGCTGTTTCACCTTATAAATAATTAAGTTATGGGTGAATACCGAGTTTACAAGACAACACGTCCCTATCATACTGAGAAAACAACAAGCATCAAGCATGTAGAATACTGCTCCTCAATTCATGAGTCACAGTGGGCTTGCTCTGGAACCCTGCCAGACATCTGGTCCAGGTGAGCGAAGCAGAGCATTCTTCTTCAAATGAAAACTCTGCTTTATAACGAAGCAAACTGCCTGCAAAGTTATTCCAGCGCAGCTCTTCCCTAACAAGATGGAACACATTACCTGCTTTGTATCATGTGCTGTAAACTATAAGAGACTTTTAAAACATGGATTTCTGTTACTTGTGTTTGTATTGTAGTTTCATGAACCACACAGTTTAAATTATATATGGTTTAAAGATGAGACGGACTGTAATTTGTGACTTTTTTTCTTCTAGTTTTTTTGGTGTAAGTGATCCTACACTTAATAATGTAAATGTGATCCTTCTTAAGATTGTTTTTTTTTTGTGTATATTATGAACTGAAGTGTGGTTGGACACCTCTGGAAATAAAAACTGTGTTTCAAAGAGCCTGGGATGTGTACATGTTTAATAAATACTGTAGATAAGATAAACCTGTGGAAAAACTGTAGCCTCCAGTATTTGTGTTTCATACTGTATATAAAAGACAATATGCAGCAGCAATGAAAAACACTGGCTATATGAAAGTGCTATAAATACAGCACAACAACCGTTTAGCGTCTCTACCAAACTTTCACCCCGGGCCGCACATTACTATACAATAATCAGAGTTTAACCCTTAGCTGCAATATACATATATACATATATACATATATACATATACATATACACACACACAGTATGTAGGCAATTTCCTTTAGAATTACTGTTCATTTTATTTCGTACAAGCAGCAAGGTATTGGGTATGGGGTCTTTCAATGCAGCGGGTTTGTGCATTTAAGAAAGGAGAAGGACACTCATCAAATTCATTGGTGACTTAAGTTGATGAGAAGCAATTCCCCACCGCAGCACCAATTAAAATGGTGTTGTGCTTTTTATACAAAAGTTTGCAAGTCAGCAAAGTTTGAAAAAATATTTCCTATATGTTCATAAATGAAATGGAAATAATACAGTCTGTCCCTGACCAGAGGAACGCAGCACGCCCTGCTTTAGTTACCTCACCTTCTGACTTGTGAACGCCTGCTGTGTGAGGCTGAGCTGTAGCATTTTTAGCTTCAGGGACTGCGGCTAAGCCCTGCTCTAAAGCCAGTGCAAAGAGAAAAGCAGACGTGTCCTGAGGTGGATTCAAACTTTGCAGAAGAATAACCGAGAAGCATCTTTGACACAGCCAGTCACTGCGAAGTGTGTCGCTGAGTGCAGCTTCAGTTCTGCTATACATGGCATCTTTAACACAGCCACTCACTATGACGTGTGTCTCTGAGTCTGCAGCTTCAGTTCTGCTATACATGGCTCTACAGTATTATGCTGCACCATAGTTTTGCATGTTTTTTAAGCTTTGCATGCTTGCCTGTGTTTCTGTGTATTTTTCTATGTAGTGTGCAAATGTATTAGACCAGCTAAAGCCCTCTGGAAGACGAGCAGATAACTGAACTGAAAAGCTGCATTCTTTCTCTAACCCTCAAGCCTTGACCTCACAGAAACGTTGTCCGGGTGCACACTCGACGAGCATCTGTTTTCACAGCCACTGTCTAAGTGAAGTCACACTTCTGTTTCAAAGTCCCCTTATCTGCCTTATATGTCCCAACATTATTCTCAATAGGCATCGGGGCCCCGGGTCAAGTGTGCATGCTGCTTTCGCTTCAGGATAGACAGAAGAGGCCCAGTCTCACTACTGCAATATCCAATCAAAGATCAGGGCTGCAGTTTAAGCATTCAAACGCCTAGGACATTTTGAAGAGTTCTTTTCTGAGAGTATTGCTGACCCCTTATCTGTCTATGAGGGTTGCAATCGCTTTGAGTGCTTCTAATGGCAGTTCCTCCAGACCGTGATCTGTAGTATCTGTTAGCAGCATAATACGTAGATGTTGTTTCGTCTGAGTAACTATTTATAAATGTCTCGCGCTAGAGTGGCTGAGGCTCTCAAGCCCAACATCCTGGCTGAGGTGGAAAAGAAGCGCTAAAGAGCCGTGACCGTGCTGAATTTATTACAAACCATTTCCATTGCTTGAATGTTTCAGCTACAAAACTGACACGCAAACAGACCCGAGAGAGTGTTGAAAAGACATTGAATTACATCAGCTACCTTAGTTTGGTTCTGGTTCTGGAGAATTGCAGCAAGTATCACACATGTGCATGTCAAGCATTTTTTATTTTAATTTCTATTCAAATTTGAAACCTGTGGAACAATGTCACAAGTTCCATTCTATTAATATATGCACCCTA
>NC_054563.1:1589480-1639480 GCF_017654505.1 Polyodon spathula
CAGTGGGTGTAGCCATGACAGAAGTCCACCAGATTGCCTATCGACAAAAACAAGCTCTCTTAGAACCACAATCACAGATCCTAATCTGAGCATATATAGTTTTTGCATCTCAACGATTCCATTCACAGGAGTTCAGAAAGATCAAAGAAATGCTTGGAAGATTTCCTCCTGCAAAATAAATTCAATTCAATTCAATTGAATTACATGAATATGTCTTTCTTATTCTTGTCTTTGATTTCTGAATATGTTGCTGATGAAGTTTGAACCACACATGTTTTTATTGTGTTGTTTGTGCATTGTAATTGTCTTTTTATGGTTTTCCAGGACCCCCTTGTAAATGAGGCCTAGGCCTGAATGGATGAATCTCCTGGTTAAATAAATAAATAAATAAATAAAATAGTGTATGAAATTAAAATGAATTTTAATTTAACTGTCTGGTAAGTTTTTGTCCTTGTTGAGAGTTGTATTTAAGGATAGATTTGGTGTTAGATAAGCTCCCCCATATCTAATAGAACTGCTGACCCCATGTGACCGAGTCGCTCTCTTATATCGCAGAGTGATGGTTTGCTCAATATTCCACAGATACAGAGAAAGAAGGCAGGTGGCAGAGCGTTCCACTCTAGAACCCCTAAGCTGTGGAATGATCTGCCCCGATTTGGAAGGGAGGCACCATCGCTCATTGCTTTGAAAGTAAGGCTAAAACACATTTTTATAATTATGCATATGTATGTTTAAAGGGAAAATGTATCATCCTATTTCATTTTGCAATGTACCTTTTGTCACTGCTTACAAACTATTATCATTGTAATGGATGCACTATAAAGGAAGGCTTCAGGAACTGTTACCAGTCTCGCCACCTGTTTCTCCAGCAACTCCTGCAGTGCCAGACAGAGCATCCATTGAACAGGAACAGCAAAGATCACAAGAGACACCAACATCATCAGTGGGTTTCAATGAGAGCCAAAACTATGATCAGCAAAGCCAAACACAAGCATGGAAAGACGCTGGGAAAAGCGCAGAAGGGGAATATACTGCAGGAACAACTTAGATTTAGATTAGATTAGATTAGACTTACAACTTATGTTGAAAAATGTCTCGTTTCAGAGGGTCTACTCTGATGAAGTACAGACTGGTAGGTTTGCCTGAAAACACTTTGTACAGAGATGCAAGAACCTTGAAGAAAGAACCAACAAAGCAGAACGAGAAAGTGAAACAAAATGTGCAAGTCAGGAGGCAAATGGGCATCACGTTTTTATCCAGAGATGACCAGAGCAGAGAGTGTCCTTGAAAGAAAGACCCAGGAAAATGCAGAAACGTAAGAGGCTCCTTTGTGCACCAATGACAAAGCTCTTAAAGATCAAACAGGAAACCACAGGGACTACAATACTGTGTTGCTTTCTTTTTACTTGATCCATTTTTTAAACATCAAATCAGATACAGGTGTCTTCACCGACACAACAAGATCTTCACCAGCATTCAAATGTCCAAACCCACATACTGTACACTATTTATCACAAATCTGCTTTTTAATATGCAGAAAGTCCAACTGACATGTTTCTAGATGCATACTGATTTGCTTAATTCTACCTCTTTATTATATATATTTTTTGTAGATTATATAAACAATGCATTTCATATAAAAACTTTTCCCTCACATTTTTTAAATTGTCATGTTGGTTAGGACATAACCTTCTTTAAAAAAAAAACAACAAAAACGAGATAAAAAAGTGAAACTAATAAATTAAATTACAAAGTGTATATAAAGAGAATCCGATTGAAGTCTGTTTCATTCATATATCTACTAAAACAGTTTTTTGGTCTTTGAATATCAGCATATGAAAAATGCTCATTTATGCACATGCACACTATATGAGTAATGGGTGTGCTAGTACAGCGTTAATACAGTCTAGTTAGAGACTCTCAGAGTAGTGTTACTGTAACATTACTGTCCTTTACCTACTTATGATGTTTGAATAGCAATAACTGAAATAGTGTGGTTTCTTAGCCTGTGTTAAGGTGCTTTGACTATGTGTTCAGGATTTGCTGCTCAGTTCCAGTTCATCTGCCATAGAAATAGGTAATGTAGGCTAGATCAACCAAAGCATCTTTATATTAGTGAGCACCAGCGCCATCTAGTGCAGAGCTAGTGTACTGTCGACAAAACAAAATTAATTTTGATCTGCGGTGGCAGGACACTAGATGGAGCTGGCTCTAACGTCTATAAGGCTTCTGAACACACAGTCAAACAGCTTCTCAACTTAACACAGATTGTTGTAAAAGATAATGCTACAGCAGTGTGAAGCACGCAGACGATTGCAAACCTTGGAATCAACTCCCCAGTAATGTTGTTGAAGCTGACACCCTGGGATCCTTCAAGAAGCTGCTTGATGAGATTTTGGGATCAATAAGCTACTAACAACCAAACGAGCAAGATGGGCCGAATGGCCTCCTCTTGTTTGTAAACTTTCTTATGCTCTTATGTTCTTATGTCACATAAGTGTCAGACAGTGATAGAATTGGATGCTCTTTGAATGTGGTTAGCACTATCTGGAACCTTGGTTTCTTTTTACCAGACCACGCTCTCTTTGCTTCTGTACAGATAAGAGAGAAGAACAACCAATAGCATTCTTTGGAGGCATGGCTTCCTTTATACAAAAAAAAAACCAAACAAAAATGTTGGTGCAGAAATGAAGTATACAATTGATTTTAGACTTCAGTAAGGATATTAGATGTAAATGTGCCCAAAAACTTAAAAAAGTAAGAAAGATTGAAATTTGGTAACCAGTAACTTAGTGCACATGTTCAACACACCAACATTTCTAACATTGCTGCTGAAGATTGCTCTGTCCAGCACATGAAGGGGACATTTCATGTGTCTGGTGTTATTTTTACATGTATTAATGTTTTTATTTTGTTTGATAATTCACTGACGGTGAAAACAAAATGTCTTTAAAAGAAAGACTTAATAAAAAATCTATTGTTAGCATTGACTGTTATTCAGGTAAGCATTTAAATATTTAGGAACATTTGTTTACAACTCTGGTGAACATGATCAATTTTGAATGTGACAATGCAATTTTGTTATGTTTAATTGTGAAATATCTTGAAATACCTATATTTATGCCATGAAATGCATAAAATAAATAATTTTGTATTGTTAAAAAAAATGTATCCCTAGTAATACTCCTTCAGCACACTGGAGAAGTGGGTACTGTATATCATGAAAAACAAACAGATTCCCAGTCACTTATAAAAATGGCTAAGCTAGGGCAAGGAAACAAGGTTATGATTTTGGCCAATCAGAGAGCATTCTAATATTATGCACCTGCTCCTGCCTGCAAAGGAACCTCATATTTCAAAGCAATTTGTCGGTTAATCCTTATATGCATGGCGGCCTCACATGGGGACTGATAAACAAACTTCTAGTCTTTACAGGGAGACATAGGGAAGACTAAATTTGCACAATGACCTCATAAGAGGATGCTATAACCCCCCCCCCAAATAAAGCAATGGAAAAAAGTGAAAGAATTTCCAATGAAAATTGTATTTATTATGTGTCCAAAACTACTTTCTTCAGCTATTTTCAAAATTTCATACATGAAAGGATTCAAAAGTCTTTCTTCTACCTCAAAAGGAACCACATAGTTTTCACAAAAAACAAACAAACAGCTTAACAGTCTCATACCAGGAGCTGGTTTCTAATACTGACAGCAACGGCACAGGAAGTGTAAGATGTATTGAGGCTGACCACTTTCCATGATGCAAACATGAGAAGTTGAAAGCAAGCGTCCACACTGAAGACCTCTAAATAGGGCTGTGAGTAAGAGGTGGAATGCAAGGCTCATGGAACTGATGATGCAGGTCTGAGTGCTAAGCCGCCTCTTAAAACGGGGCTGTTATTTAGAAAGACAATTTGTCTTGCAAACATATAAAAAATATTGTAACTGCATTCACTGAAAGGGCAAGGTTTTGTAAGATCCGATTCGTTTTAGTTTCACTTTAGATAAACCTAACTTTGGTACTGCAGGAGTCTTCCCATCTGTGACTTGCTTATTGTAAAGGTACCTGCAAGGCCAGACTCCTGTGCCACAGCATTGAGGTGACCAGGCTATTGATTACTCTACCCCTATAGGGCAGTTTGGTGACGAGCCACTTCCAGCTCTGCAGTCTGTCCTTCACTTGAGTAAGCACTCCATCCCAGTTCTCTTTAGCTGCTTCTTTCCAATCTAAATATAATCGCAGGAGCTTAAAAACACTCCTGTTCCAATGTAATCCTGCTGGTAAATCCGCAATAAAAAAAGCCTGTTTTATATTCCTATCTCTTAATCTAATTATTCTTTTTCATTATTCACTTTTGATATTGATGTTCATAATGTTTATGTACTTTTTATATTATATTATAATCCCATTAACCCATTAGGATGCTCTTGCACAAGTATCAGTGTTTGGAATGGATAAAACTGCTCGACCTGCAGTTGTGAACAGGGCCGGCTACTGCAGGTGAAACAGAGCGCACCAATGCTGGGGCTGTACCAAGCCACTAGAGACACCTAGTGGAGGACAGTAATATTGCAGGACAGCTCAACCGCCTCATCTACCATCCACTGGAACAAGGCATCTGTGCATACTGAACATAAAAATTACATAATTCAATATGTATATATTACATACGTATAAACCCACACGGAAAACATCAACTCTACGGGAGTTCCTGTAAAGGTTATCAGTATAACAAAGACACAATTTACACAGTTCGATTAAAACCTGTCGTACTATTGGTCAGTTCAGACACATAACCCCGCCTTCCTACTTCATTATTGGGCCACCATCAATCACTCAAAAACCGGATTCACAACATTTGCGTCATTATGTCACACAGCCAACAGCAAAATCGAGGGGTGTGAAAAAAGAGAAAACAGTTGAATGTTCTTGATTTATTAGATGTGTGGCCCACATTACATCAAAATTTTCCTCTTGTACACGTAAACACATTTCTCCGAATTAGTTTGGAAAGCTTTTTCCATCATAAAGTCCTATTTATATTGTCCCGATTTCCCGGTCCCTTCCTATTTCTGCAGTGGACTATTCCATATTTCAAAACCAAAGCGGGCATTTATCACGCCGTTTAGGAAGTGAAACGGTTGTTTATTTCGGTTGAATTTAATCAACAATATTAGTGGAATTGTTGTAAAACTATTAATAAGAATTGCCTAAAAAGTAAGGTATTTATGTATTATTATTATTATTATTATTTCATTGTTTTTGTAAGACTAGTGATATCGACCATTTATTATTCTTAGAAACATTTGTTGGAAAAATACACGAATATCTCTGAGTGATAATGTTGTACTGTAGCAGAAAACAGCAGATTCGCGGTTTAAATATGAATACAGTGCGTGGGGTTTTTACAGTTAATCGATGTAACTTTCAGCTGCGCGTCATCTTCAGCGTTGAAGGTTTCAGCAGTGCTGACTGTGAGCCCCTTCAATTGCACCAGCTGGCTCTTCCCAGACCTGCACACACACTCTGCAGGGGGTGTACCTCTTCTGAACACTTGCCTTTCTCTTCATTTCTAGGATGGATGCAACGTCGTGCTTGAAGTCTTTGTTACTGGCGATCAATCAGTATAAGAACAACAAGTCCGCGTCCAATGCAACGCAGCTTCAGAGACAACTGGATGTAAGCATTTTTATTTTTTATTCAACACCGGTCTGTAACTGCTTTGCTGTCAGCATTGCAGCGGTGTTAAATTCAGTACTGTAATGAATTTGCTAGACTATTTACTGTATGAGAATGCCCTGGCTTGACGAGGTCGCCATGCAGGCTGTATAATAATGCTGAATGTTTGATTTCAGAATGATATTTTATGGCTGTGCGCAGTTTACACAGTTTTATTTCTTTTTTTAATGATTTGTTTGAGGTTATTTCGGGACTGAAATCCACCAGGCTGTTTGCATCAAACCAAGTTCTCCCAAGTGAATGTCTTAGCTGCCTCGTTGAACTGGCTGGAGACCCGAACAGCAACCCTTCCTTAACTCTGAGAATCATTGCGCTGCTGTCTCATTTAGGTATTAGGCGTTTCTATCATTCTATTAAAAACACATCTATTAAGTTGCTGCAACATCTGATCTCCCTCCTGTATAAAAGCTGCCCTTAAATGCTTGCTCCTATAACAGGACTGGAAGTTCAAGCAGGATTTTTTTTTTTTTTTGGCACTAATGTTAAACTGTTAAATACGTTTCCCCTTTTAATTTAGCATCAGAGGAGGAGACCAGAGAGGCCCTGCATAGCAGCTACAGTCTCACCGGTGTGCTGGCATCAGTCATTCATTGCAACAGCTCAACTCCCAGCGAGCCTGTTGTATTGCAGGTATCCTATTCTATTTTATTCCCTTATATTACTAGCTAACTAAATCTGCCCATTGCATGCCCACCCCAGCTTCAGCTGCAGCCAGGCTGTAAGTCTGAGACACAGATATTAATGCTGTTGTAAAGATGATCCAGGATGAATTCCACAGGTTCTGCCAACCCGAGACTCCTGGCATTGATTGTTATTATTATGATATAGTTGCCTGTGTTTAGTAAATCGACAGGCTGTGTTTGAAAGCTGTCTCTGTGTTTTAATGTGCTTATTTTCCACGCAGTGTATTCAGCTCCTGCAGAGAATCACCTACAATGTAAGGGTCCTTCACTCAAGCTCTAACATCGATGAGCTGCTAACGTTTCTAATGCATCACATGTAAGTACAGCATCCTGCTGTTTTTACTGGCTCCCAAAAGCATCTGCAAAAAAATATAGGCTTCTATTCAGTAGGAATAATTTCCAAGTCTAGCAGGTTCAATTGTAACATTTTTGTAGATTGCATAAAGCATCATTAATTTACAGGCCCAAAGATAATATGCTGTTTATTGTCTGGAACTTGCATTGAAGCGTTTACACTACCAGCGTTTATGATGTCACTATTCTTCGCATGTCCTATTGCCTACAGATTGGCCAGTAGTTAACAGTACTCCTTTCCTGGTAGATGAGGTAGTTTTGGGTAGTGTTGAAGTGATACAGTTTGTAAAGAGGACCTGTGTTGGCAACTGTTTGTTTATTTCTTTATGTATGTATTTGCACCATAGCCAGTCTCCTGATGATGACTTAACAATGCCATGCCTTGGACTCATGGCAAACCTCTGCCGGCACAACATGTCTGTTCAAGCCCATATCAAGTCTTTGGTAAGAATTGCGTTTGTTCTGGATATTTAGGATCAATAAGAAAAAAATAAAAATAGGAAGTGAAAGGTAAAATTACTTATCAAGTGCTTTCTGAAACTCGTGCCTCTATTTATTCATATTGAGGTCCAATATGCACATTTTATTACCTGCAGCAAATTATTAATTGTGTTGTTTTTGTTTGTTTGTTTGTTTGTTTGTTATTGCCTCTGTTCCAGAATAATGTAAAAAGTTTCTATCGGACCCTGATCACTTTTCTGGCCCACAATAGGTTGACTGTGGTGGTATTTGCCCTTTCCATACTAACAAGCCTCACTATAAATGAAGAAGTTGGTGAAAAGGTGGGTGGTGCTTTTTTGGCCATGAAGTTCTTTCTGTGAAGTTAGTGAAGAAAGAGTCCCTGTACAATCTCTTAAATTGTCTGCAGCAGTGAAAACAAAGTTTAAACACCATTAAATACACATTTGTTCAGTGTAAAAACAAAATGCAATGTTTTTGATTCTCATTGCAGCTTTTTCATGCAAAGAATATTCATCAAACCTTTCAGTTAATATTTAATATTATTGTGAATGGAGATGGGACGCTGACCAGGAAGTACGCGGTTGACCTTCTGGTGGATCTGCTGAAGAATCCCAAGATTTCAGATTACCTGAGCAGGTACAGTGATAGAGTGAAGGGAAAGCAGACAGCTTGTATAGTGTCTGTATTGCAAGTGTTACTGCCTGGTTTCTGGGGTTTGCACCTGGGCAACGTTCCTCTTTCTTCATTTTTAAACCAGTAAGACGCAACAGGTCTAGTGTTTTATTAGATTGAATCCACTTGTGTATATTTACAAAGTAAAGCTGTGAGTAGTTTATTTTAATCATGTAACCTCTTCATTGCAGATATGAGCACTTTAATTTATGCCTCTCCCAGGTACTGGGTCTGCTTCATGGGAAGGACCCTGATTCTGCAGCAAAGGTAAACAAACATTTAAAAATCTGATCCTGCTGTATATTTATAGCTGTTTCTAATTAAACTATCTTCTGCATCGTTCTTGACTTATTTCATTAAAACCTTGGAATCCTCTTATCCTCGCATTTTGTAATAGACAAAAGTGTACACAACCATTAGAATGAGCATGTGAAACGATGTTAGAATGGATTTTGTGTAATTAGATTTTCTTTTTTGTCCTGTCATGCACAAATGTAAAGTAACTGTCGTAAAAGGAAGCACACACTGCAAGCAGTCACAGCAGTGCAGCTGTTCGTAACGCTCCATTGGTTTCTATTTCAGGTTCTTGAGCTGCTGATTTCGTTTTGTTCCGTTGCGAGTCTTCGTAGGCTCCTCTGCCAGGCGCTGTTCGCACCCCCCTCTGTGCGAGCCCCAAGCTCTAGAAACAACAGCAAGACTCTGGAACCAGTCATTGCTCTGATACACTGGTCCAGCCTGCCACTAGATGGCCCTGAGAACTCCACTCTGCAGGCACTGGAGCTGCTCAAGGAAATGCTGGAGGTGTGTTAAGCAGCGTAGGAGCTAGCGATACCAGAGCATATGAAGTACAAGCTTACTGAAAGCTTCATTTCTACTACTTCTGCGTCTGTGCTGGTCCCACCGTTTCACAAAAACACATGGAAAATGCGTGGTAATGGGAAAGTTTCACAGAAACAAAAGTCTGTTTTGAACAACTGCGTGGTAACGCTGTAAAACCCAGGAGAATTACAGCAACTGAACGCCTAAAGATTGATTAACTTTGTAATATGATGATGCCTTTTTAAATTCAAAACCTTTTTTCCATTCAGTTAGGACCTGTATCTGGGCAGTTGGAAGAATGTATTTCAGCATTTCTTTCATTTCTGTTTAAATATAGGAAGCGATTGACTCGCCCTGTTGCAGCACGATGCATCAGTTTGTGGATCTTCTGTTGCCCGTCCTTCTGGATTTGCTCCAGATACCAGGGCAGATACTCGACGAGGCGCTTGTGAAAAAGAAATGTGCAAGAACAAGCAGAGCTATTGACATCCTGTTGGATATCCTTTCCATAGAGGTAGGGCCCTGCGAAATTCACAGAAGACTCAAAACGACAGGACTAACCTGTAATTCAGTCCTAAACCTTCAGGTCTCCGTGCAGCCACTCCGGCTAAACTGATCAAAAGAGTAATTAAGAATTGACACATTCAATTCTGCACAATTAGAAAACACCCCCTAATTATGAGGGACAGTTATGGCCATTCTAGAAACTGGTGCATTTAAGAAAAAGCTAACTCTAGACTTGCTGTTTTAGAAAAAATGGATGCACCAGCAAAATCCAAAGGCATTTGCTTGAGAGCTTGCACGCAGCAATATCACCTGGCATCTTGGCTCTCCCTGACTGCAACACATGGAAAGGGACTAGTGGAGCTTATACAGTGGGTTGAAAGCCGTAACTTAGAGTTTATCAAATGTATAATAAAGTTTCAGAATTAATAAATGCACACAGAGCACTCTCACGGGAGTTGCACAACACAGATACCGGTATAAACAAAGTGTATCAAAACTTTCCACAAAGTTGAAATAATGTTGAAAGAAACTTCCTTTTAAAATCCTGTTGAAGGTATTCACAGGGATGTAAGGGGTTAAATAAATGTCAGTAGCCATTGACTGCGTTCTGTTTATTAATCTGCTAATATGTACTTTGTAGTGATGGGATGAGCAATTCAAATGGTTAATGTAATGGGATGATTGTTTTAATGAGTGCTCATTATGTGGCTTACTGTGGAGGCTATAGCGATATCTTGGGGCTGTAGCACTAAATTACAGGTTAAAAATCAAGTGAAAAACGCGGGGCGCTACATGTAGTATATGATGCCTTTATTAACTGCACATTATATGTTAAAGATCCACTTTTTGTACATTTCAAAAAAACTAAATGTGACCTGTTTCATATTCCTGTAGATACAGTGGTTGAAATAATTATTGTGCTGAACTAAACAGTAACTGTATCTTAAAAGTAAAAGAAGTCAAGAACTGTTTTATGAATACTAAGCTTTGTGAAGAGGACCCAATGTATTGGGATATTTCCTTAACTGCTTTACTGCTCTGTGGAGATGAGTCATTGAAAGTGCAAGTTTCAGAGAAGCTAACTGCCAGAATCTGCGTATCGCAATTGGAGTTCCAGTTTTCATCCAGTTGGATGGACGTAGGCTTTGTGAATCCTGTGGCTGATTCAGACCGTGGGTATGTTTTTAAATCCCATTGTTTGCATGCCGTGAATATGTTTTGCATGACCTGCCCACCAGTGCTCGTCCGAGTCCTTGTACATTGATCTCATTAACACCATGGCTTGGTAAACCTGTTCTGTACACTCAGCACTCTGTTGCTCTGACCCGCTGTCTTTAGCTACAGTGTGTTGCTAAGGAAACATAACTTGAATTAAATGTAATTAGCTGAGAGTACACATGGCTACAGTGCAAAGACAGATACAATTCTAATCTGTTGCAATGAGACTTTGTTTTTTTTCTGTGTGCTATTTTTTTCAGTTTTATCTTTTAATCAATAGCCAGGTTGGTGCTGATGTTGTGCTGAAGACATTGGATCTGATGAGCAAAATCAAACAGTTTGTGCCAAACATGGAAACGAGCTTCTACAAAATGCTTCAGGTAATTCTCAACCTGCTTGTTTTTTTGTTTTTTTTTTTCTAGAAATCCATTATTGTCTATATTGAGTAACAGCAATTGTAAAGTCCAGGTATGTTCTCAGCTGTAGTTCTCCAGAATTGCTTTTTTTTATAATGGTGTTTTTTGTTTTGTAAATGTCAATAAAATCAGTATTGTGTGATTTTCCCCAGTGGGCGCTTTCGTGCCTGCCCCCCTTTCTTTACAAACATGTGTCCTCTTGTATAATACACGATTCATGATCAGGCCACACTGACAGTCCTTGCATTGTCCTTCTGCAGTGTACTACTTCATTACCTTCATCAGACTGTGCAATAAAGAGGTAACACTGCTGATACAGCTGTGATGAAAGTGTACTCCAGAAAGGTTATTGAAAGGATCACATTGTGGTCATATTACTGAACCTGTGTGTCACATTTCTACATACAGTAGTTTAAGGTTATGCTGATCTACCGTTTTCATGATTTTGTAATCTCTACTGTTGCGGAACGTGCTGATTCTCATATCATTGTAGCAGGCAGCTGTAATAGTTATTTTTTCAGCTTGTGATGTAAAACATGAGGTTTGTTTCTGTTTTTCTAGGACCAGCGTCTCATTACACCCCTGTGTTTTGCTTTAACATCAGATCTCAGGCATCGTGTAGAGGCTGCATTGAGGATCGTGTTTGAAGCAGCTCCTTTACCAGACTTTCCTGCCATCATGTGAGTAATGCTTTTAAAACCATTTAAAATACTAGTCTTGTTTATCATAGTGCCAGCAACAACTACTCAAAACCCAAGAGCAAGTAAGCCAGGTAAAACTCATATAAAAGGCAGGAATGAATCGGTCAGCTAGCATTGCCAATAAACTGTCCATGATGCCTTTGACAGCGGGACCTCAGAGGGGGGCAACTCCCAAGGAAGAAAAGTTTAAACTGATCGCAAAAGCTGTCTGTTTAAACCCCCAGACTTGTCTGTCGTTCTCTCTAATGTGTGATGGCTCACAGCCCTTGTTGTATTAAGTGCCCTTTGGTCGTCCCATGGCCTTGTTGAATCTTTGCTGTCGTTCACACTGCAGTCCTGTAAGTAGTTCTGGAGAAGATAGCTCCCCCGAAACTGGAGATGCACAAAACACTAGTTTGGATTGAGCTCTCTACAGCAGACTCCTACAGGGTCAATGGAGGAGGAACTGACAGTGAAAGAGTTGTAATGACATGCTTTACAAATGCATTTTGTTTTTTGCAGAGCAGAATTATTGAGTGATTGATTACATGGATGAATGATTGATTGTTTGGTTCCCTCTGTAGGCTTGGTGAAAGCATAGCTGCAAACAACGCATACAGACTACAAGAGGCCCAGTATTCCATCAGCAGAACCCCTGCACACGAGCTACACGAGCAGCCGTCCGTGCTGGTCAAAGGGTGTTCTTCACCGCTCTATACCAGCAACAGCCCACAGAGATCAAACATCCAGAACCTCATCGACAAACTGCAGGCTGGACTGGAGGTCAGTGCTCTTGAGATACAGTCCAGACTCCCCTTATGAGACTTTACCAGTCACGTAGCAATTTTTCCATGGTTTTTTAATTTGCTTTACATGGCTTCCCTATCCTTTACCATGCTTTCACTATGCTTTATTACACTTTGCTGTGCTTTTACTGTGATAAAGTTTTGTAAGCTTCCTAGATGAACGATGCCACCAGAAGCATGAAATTATTTGCAGGAACACGTGTTCAGACTTTTTTTCCAGAGTGGGCTTATTAGGTATCAACCATTTAAAACACGTCCTGTTTATGTATATATTGGATAGGAAGGATTGCCAGTTTAAGTGGCTGTAACTGATTAATTCAACTGCTTCATATGTTCTTGAAAACCGTTGCTTTGTATTATTAAAAATACTGAAATGAAACTTCCTGTGATGTCTCAATTGTTTTAGCTTAAAGAAGAAATCAAGGATGTGAGGATTTCAGAATTAATGGATGTTTATGAACAGAAGATATCTGCCCTCGCTGTAAGTGTGCAGTGTTTCACCTGCTAGACCAAAAGCATGTCTGTGTATAACATAGCAAGTGCATAACATGTTGTGCTTCGTGGGATTGTACTGTAGTTCTTGTACTGCAGAAGAGTTTGGAAACTCGGAACTTCAGCACAGAACCACAACTTGTTATGTGACCTCTATAACACTCCCTGCATTGTTACTCAATGTTACCACAAGAGGGAGCTGTTTGCAAGCTCTGTAAATGCAGTGAGGATGAGTAAAATAAACCTGGCGCCTCATTAATGACCTTCTTAACAAAACTCTGTTTTATGTGTTGGTATTGCATGCTATCTTTGATAGTCGTTTGCTTTACAGAGTATTTCTTTGTTTTTCAGTCGAAGGAGGGCCGGTTGCAGGATCTTCTGGAAGCGAAGGCTCTGGCTCTAGCTCAGGCAGACAGGCTGATTGCTCAGTACCGGTGTCAGAGAGCACAGGCAGAGGCAGAGGTCAGCGAGTGCACAGGAATCGCAGGGATTGCCCTTCTGATTGGAGCTGTCTGGTATTTCCAGGGCTTGAAACTCACACTAGCTCTGCACCCAGTCCGGGGTGTTTAGGAATATTATTGAAATGGCTAGTGCCAGGAGTTTGAACAATCAGGCCCCTTGTAAACGTGCTCTGAACTGATTACATGTCTCCACCAGTAGTTTTACTAACAGGTGGTGCCATTCAGCTAGAAACTAATGTGTTTAACATCCAACTCATGGATCAGGTAAGTAATGTACTTAATTGAAGCAAGTTCTGAAACCCAGGGCTGGATGCAGGACTAGTGTGTGTTTCAAGTCATGTATATCATTTTGAAAGTACATTTTTTGAACCTGTTATTGTGGGAAAGTTAAAGCAGTAGAGAAGTATTACTTCATTGTTAATTCTCTATGCAGTCAACATTATTTTTATACTGTAACACGAAAATGTTCAGACACCACTGACTGATCTTGCAATCCGTGAGGTTTTGTTACAGGCACTGTAAGATGCTGGAGAGTGACAAAGATAATCCAATGAAGTCTGCGCTTATTGATGTTCTACTCACAGTGTTCTTCTCATTGTTGGGTAAGGCGCGGAAGTTAGCTGCACTCCTGAAGGAAGCTGAGCGGAACAATGAAGAGCTTGGTGCCCTGCTGAACAGTCAGCAGTTGGAGTCTGAGCGTGCAAAGACTGACATTCAGCAGCTTTTCAATCACAACAGGAAACTGCAAGCAGTGGCTGAAGAGCATGAGTCCTTGAAGGGGTCCTTCACTGAGGTGGTGCAGAAGTAAGCAGCTGGTTTGTTTATTTTGAGTCCATTTGAAGTTGGTTATAGAGGGTTCAAGACTGAAGCATTTGCACATGAAATAGAATATCACTTGAAATAAACGCATTTCTAAAGTAGTTCATAGTTCCCTCTATACCCCTACAGAGGTGTACCTACTTGCATCAGTGCAGAGCTGCTACAAACAAGGCATTAGGAGGGGGTTCCTAGAAGTAGTGAAGCATCACAACCATGCTGTTATCTGTAGCTGCAGCTAGACTTTGACCCATAGCCTGATACATCATCAACCTTTCTTTTAAAAATTGCTTGCATTGACTAAAGCATTTTATTTTTTTGTCCCTGTCTTCCGTCCCCAGGCTTGAGGCATCTGAAAAGCAGTTGAAGGAGCTCCAGGTTTCACACAGTTCCCTCAGCAAACAAGTGGAGGCTCTAAAGAAGCACAATGAGACTGCTCAGCTGCAGCATGACAAGTGAGTCCTGTTGCGTCCATCACAAGGTCCAAACAAGTCACCTGCCATCTCATCAGCAGCTAATCCAGGCATTGCTGGGCTGCTTTTGATATGCGTGGAGGAAAGACACATTGTTTAAAACGTATCGGACCAAGCCATGACTATTTATATGTTACTTTTAATTTTTTTTAGGGGTGGTTAATATTCAATTTGAAAGAGAAAATGAATCGTTCTCAAACACATATTTTAAACCTGCTTTCATAGTGCATAGTTGATTCCTTAGCAGTGTAATTTGGGGATTTATCTATCCTGAATTGAAATTGTGATCCCGTTCTTTTTTCTTTTGTGTTTTGTATTATATGTATATGCATATATTTTAAGTACACCTCTCATACGCTGCAGTATATTTTGATTTGTTTTACAATCTCTTCTAGAACCGTGGCACAACTTACAGAGATGGAAGATAAATGTAAACAATTAAGCAGGGAGGTACAAGAAAAAGAAAACCGAATATCAAGTAAGCGATTTCTTATTAAACTTTCCTTCATCCTCTGGTATGGGTTCAAAATCAAATGAAAGTGACAGCCAATAGAGCAGACTCTGCAGGATCTGTATATATAGATGGATATATAAAATATACAAATAAATGGCACTGAATTAGCTTAATTCTGTGTTTTTCCATTACAGACTTGCAACAGAAAATCAGAATTCAAGAAGAAAAAACAAAACAGCAGGAGAAAGAAAAAGAGGAACTGGAAGAAACAATTGAGATTCTCCGGAAAGAACTGAGTAAAACGGAGCTGGCAAGAAAGGAGCTCAGTATCAAGGTAGGGGATCAGAAGAAGAGCTGTATGTTGAGGCAGCACCAGTAACACATGCATTGTGGAAGCCGTTTCTTATAAAAGAGCACATTGATTAACTTCTGTTCTGCATTAGTGGAGCCACTGTGAGTGCTGACTGTTGGTAATGGCACAGAGCAAGCCATAGGGAGAGCAAGGATGCGTTCCCCTTTACCAGTAGAGGGGGCTGCTGGTCTCATGGTTACTTATAATGAGTGTTAATACCCGAGTAACGCAGCAGCTGAGACCTGAAAATGAATTAACCATAAGACAGCAGCTGCTGGATTCATATATACTCCATGTGGACGTATTGTTTTAATTTGTTTACCATGCATTTTCTGTGCCAATATCCAATCCGCACTCTACATTGACTACAGCATGTGTGGATATATATTCCAAAGCCAAATAACTTCATGTCAGCCCCAATATGCTTTTATATTAAAAGCAATACTGTGTCTATATGTGGTTGTATGCATCTTTAAATGGAGCATCACTTTGCTGTTCTCATTGCTGCAAAGGATAAGTGCATTTCTGTTTGTGTGCTTTTCATTTCTTTTCCGGTGGTCTGTTCTTTCGTAGGCGTCGTCTCTGGAGATTCAGATGTCTCAGATGGAAGTCCGTTTAGAAGAAAAGGAGGCTGTGATTAAAACCCAGAGAGAAGAAATGAACAAGCATTCCCATATGATAGCCATGATCCACAGCCTGAGCAGTGGGAAACTCAAGACTGACTCTGTGAACCTCAGTCTTTAACGCTTCAATGAGTCTTGCTGTGAAACGGGAGGTCTGGACTAACTGATAGGTGTGAGTTTGCGCTAACCCAGCATGGTACCACAATGCTTAAAATCAAGTCTGATTTTAAGACTGTCTGTCTGGCAGCATTTCTTAAAGAAACAAAGCTGCTGTCCAGCTTACATTTTATATTCCCCAATCATTTGTTTGTCTCATTCTAATGCTGTCCTTTTTGAAAATATGCTGTTGTTTTTATGTTTGTTTTTTTTTCTTTTCTTTATTTACAATAAAACCTTTTTGGCCGAATGATTTTAATAAACACGTGAAGAAATTCAGTGTGACCAAAACAGATTTAGAACATCTGAAACAAAATAAAAAAGCTGACAGAGGATTGGTATAAAGATCAGTTTATCAATATGCTTTTTAAATGCGTGCATGTTGAACAAGTTTGCATATAGAGCATGTTGTAAGCAGATGTTGCTGCTGCAGTGCTGTACTTTCTGTAAGCAGGGGAGGGCAGGTTTATGTAAGTATTCTATAATCTTTAGGGTACTCTTCCTAATCTGTCCTAACATATGGAATAGAGCAGAGTAAGAAAAAAATATATTTTACTGAAAAGCAGCTGTCACATGCTGCTAGGAATCTGGCTTTCAGCCTGAAGTTATTATTATAGTTTATCATCATGCTAAATAAATAGACTAGACGAGCATTTTGTGAAATACGTTCAATGGAAATTGCTATGTATTCTATGGAAATCTATGATGGTTCATTCTGTCATATAATATTAATAGGGGTGGTGTAAAACAGCAGCTTGCGAGAGTACCGCCTGTTTTTCTCTCTTCATTGATTATCCACTTCCTGTGTGTTTTTACACAAGAGCTTGCAGTTAATCTAACAATCTGCTATGTGTCGATGCTGCATGTTGTTGTTCTTTTATTGCACACTTAGGGGAAGTTAACTAGAGAATTAGCATGGTTTGGATTTTAAAGATTTTAAATATTATGAAGATATATTTTAATTTGAATGTATCTTTGTTATTTAATGGAATTTAAAGTATTCTTTCTGAGAATATGTACACCTTTTTCTGCAGCCTATTGTGATAAAGCAGCACAGGGGTTAGCCTCCGTGCTGAGATCTCTGCATAATCAGATCAGTGTAGTCTTGTTACAGGTAAAATCTTGCAGCATAGCACATTAAACAAATTAGGTTGGGTAGCTTGTGCATGTTTTTGTGTATTGAATATAGTTTCTTCAGCTGTTGATTAAGAAGAAAAGAATCAGTAATTGTAAAAACAGAGTAGGCTTTTGAAAAAATAATATGATGAAAGGGAGTACATTTCCTTAAAATCCAGTGAAAATAAGGCCCTTAGTGCTGCATGTACAGAGCTGCAGATGTCTTGTGTGAAGGAAAGTCTTTTTTTAAAAGGTAGAATTCATTACTACACAGTTTCAAATAACAATGCTGTTTTGGTGCAGGTGGGGGTTATTGTATTTTAACTGAGGTGGGGCTGTGCTAATAATCCTGGAGTCACGCACATCAGTGCTCTGATTATCCAAATCAAAGATTTATTCACGTTAATAATTTGTAAGCACAGGCACGCTCTAAAACACAGCCCATTACTCTGTGTGCTCAGCTGACTCAAAGGAATGCTGCCTTGGCAGATTGCCTCTTTTACCTTGTCACGTCCTTATCCTCAAAGAATTGATAAGGAAACACCCATAAAGTTTTAGACCAGACCTCATGACAATGCAAATCTGCTATTGACGGCAAGACGCATTCTCACCTCAGGCTTTGTTTAAAAATGAAATGAAAAATACTCAAACATAAACAAATATATAATTATATAATTTATACTTCTTTACAATATTATTTTGTTTTACAATGTTGTACATTTAAATGTCAGCCTTTGAATAGCTGTTATTGGCAAAGGGCAGTAACCCTCACATACCTATTGAACTTTACAAAATATTTACTATGCAAATTGGATGCTCTTATTTTCTAATACTGTACTTCACCTTCAGTTATACTGTATCACAAAATTTCAAATCCAGAACTAAAGTGTGCCTTTGTCTTGCATGACAATTATTCACTTGCAAATGTTTAAAATAATGGTTAGTTTGCAAACAGTGAACAAGGCTGATGCTATGATAATGACATCATAAAAAAATTACTTTTCACATAGCAAATACTACTGCCCCAAAACCCAATAATTATGTTCAAAATACAGCATCCTTCATTTTATACAGCATGTAATAGAACCATATTACAGCCAGGTTATATATATATATATATATATATATATATATATATATATCTTATATATATATATATATATATATATATATATATATATATATATATATATATATATATATATATAAAAAACTACACAAGTGTTCCAGTATTGCAGGCAGCACCAAAAATTCCAGCAACATGATTTCTTGAGCACAGTTCTGGAATCGTTAGATAATAAAAATTAAGAAAACCCTATTCTCATTTTTATGTTCAAGTTGTGGGGGGGAAAAAAAGTAAATAAATAACATTCCCAGGAGATCTCAGTAGTAAGAGAACTCCTCTCTGGTGCCTTTTTATCTTGTTTCTTCTGTAAAAACAAAAAAAATAAAAAATCCCAAGCCGTTCCTCTTGCTGGTGTAAATTGTTCATTCGGTCAGCCATCTTCAGCATCTAAAGACACATTGCGTGTTATCTGTGAACAGTGTTGCAAGCTTACATACAGCTCCCACCCACACCAGTGAATCTTGCCCTTATAAAAGTTCCCCATGCTAGTGCTTTGCTTTCCCATGGTTTGTAGAGTTTGCCTTCATTATCCCTCATCAGGGATAATATACATTTTTGCACATATATTGCTTATTACATTGTGATTTAACATTGCGTTTGCAAATTCTTACTTTATACTATTCTGCAATACTGTATGTCATGGTCATCAACAGATGTTACACTTCTCAACGGTATCATACTGAAGGCTCTAATTTAATGACTGCACTGTGAATTCCACAATGTTACACTTCTCAACGGTATCATACTGAAGGCTCTAATTTAATGACTGCACTGTGAATTCCACAATGTTACACTTCTCAACGGTATCATACTGAAGGCTCTAATTTAATGACTGCACTGTGAATTCCACAATGTTACACTTCTCAATGATATCATACTGAAGGCTCTAATTTAATGACTGCACTGTGAATTCCACAATGTTACACTTCTCAATGATATCATACTGAAGGCTCTAATTTAATGACTGCACTGTGAATTCCACAATGTTACCCTTCTCAATGATATCATACTGAAGGCTCTAATTTAATGACTGCACTGTGAATTCCACAATGTTACACTTCTCAATGATATCATACTGAAGGCTCTAATTTAATGACTGCACTGTGAATTCCACAATGTTACACTTCTCAATGATATCATACTGAAGGCTCTAATTTAATGACTGCACTGTGAATTCCACAATGTTACCCTTCTCAATGATATCATACTGAAGGCTCTAATTTAATGACTGCACTCTGAATTCCACAATGTTACACTTCTCAATGATATCATACTGAAGGCTCTAATTTAATGACTGCACTCTGAATTCCACAATGTTACACTTCTCAATGATATCATACTGAAGGCTCTAATTTAATGGCTGCACTCTGAATTCCACAATGTTACACTTCTCAACGGTACTTTTCAAAGATAAAAAGAATACTTACAATCTTGAATGTGTGGTGTTTTTGTCGGCTAATCTGCATTCTGAATAGAAATAATAAAATCAAGCATTTCTCAGATATACAATTAGCAATCTACTGTGTGTCTTGATTCAACCATACCCTGCTTAATAATACTGGAAATTAACATGTGGGCAGAAAACGCAGGGTGACCCAAAAGTGGACATGTGTCTAAATCATATAAGAAGTGGTAAGGTTAACACATGGACTTCTGAATATATTGTGTTTAACAATGAGGGAATGCATTAATCATGAGTGTATTTGCTCTTGTTAAGCATATTTTTAAAAATTTCTTTTCTGAATATTACTAACTTGTACCATTTTTACCTTTCATCCCATTTCAAGAACCCTCCCCTAAATAAGAAAAGATGTTCAAACAAAAAAAAAAAATACACATACATATATATGTATTTATGTTAGGACCCCAAATCAAAATATCTAAAGCGATTTGGGATGACATTGCCCTGAAAGGTGCTATATAAAAATACACTGATTGATTGATTGATTGATTGAAATATTGCAGTGGCCAAAACATTATAAAACACATTCCAACAATACAGAATTGTTACACTATTCAGATTATTGTATTAATGTTATTTGTTAGAATTAAACAAATGTAGAATATTTAGGTTGGTATTTCATGTGTTATTTTACTCTGAATGCAGCAAACATGATGGTACTGCACAGCTAATGTGGTACTGTAGCTTTAATTGGAAGAGTGCTGGCCCCTGTATCGTTGCTGCTCACTGCTCGAGTTTGGCTGATTTTTCTTTTAATTTTCTTCATCGCTATGGGGTCATTTAGAGGCCTCTCGCCCAGAAGCAGACAGATAGACAACAACCCACATCTCAGACCTGTTTACATACCTGCCTGCTTCATTACAGGCAGTTGTCCCTTATTATATTAGAGCCAGGTTATTCCAATGCTGGCTCTAATTCTATCCCAGTGCATTTTGGGGGATGTAGTCCTGTATCCTATTTCTCACCCAAGGACTGCACTTTTCCTCCCCCTGTTCTGTCATATAAATATATAGATAATATAAATATATCTCACCTAATTCTTCCATCTCTTCACCTATTGATTAAGAAAAAAAAGAATCAGTAATTGTAAAAAACAGGAGTAGGCTTTTGAAAAAAAAAAAATTTGATGAAAGGGAGTACATTTCCTTCCAATCCAGTGATAATAAGGCCCTTAGTGCTGCATGTAGAGCTGCGGATGTCTTGAGTGAAGGAAAGTCCTTTTAAAGGTAGAATTCATTACTACACAGTTTTAAATAACAATGCTGTTTTGGTGCAGGTGGGGGTCATTGTATTTTAACTGAGGTGGGGCTGTGCTAATAATCCTGGAGTCACGCACATCAGTGATCAAAGATTTATAATGAAACACTAAACAGTCTCATTGTCGATCAGTCAGTTCCTCTCTCAGCACTGGCACTGGCTGATTCCTGTTCAGGATGTCACTGTGACTGTGACAAGCACCAGCCCTTCTGAAGACCTCAAGTTTAACAATCTAGGAAGACCTTCATCTCAGCCGAGTGTATTTTCTCTTGCTAATCAAAGTCTTCAAAATTGATTTCTTGGCTGAATATTACTTACCTGTGCCACTTTCACGATTTCCCCCATGTTGAGCACCTAAATAAGAATAGTAAATGTTAAAACAAAATATGGTTTGCTATCCCAATAAATACCACATTATAAAACCATCATATATATATATATATATATATATTATAAGATCTATATAGATATATATAGATATATATATTAGTTATATATATAAAAATTTCATAACCTTTACAAAAGTCTCGTACATTTTCACACAGACTTAAGGCTTGCCTTTTTAATGGCTCTGATTTTAGTGTTTTTTCTGATAAAGCCCTGGAATCAACATAAAATCCTGCTTCATGTGAAAGTCACTGATATCCTGATCAGTTATTACCTGCCTGCTTATTTCATGTTTTAGGAAAATCACACAACTCTGGACTGTTTTAATTGTAGTTTTTTTTCTGTAGGCTTTCCTGTTTCACATTTATTTGTAGTTATTTACAAGATTATAAAAAGACATGTATTTCCTACCTGTTTGTCTTCTCTTTATGCAAAATACCAGAAGTACTATTAACAGAATAGCCAATACCAATACTATAATACAAACTGCTAGTTGGCTCTTGTCCTTACTTTCTTCTGCTTTTTCTGCAAAACAAATGAAGACAGTTGGTAAAAGCTGAAAAACAAAAAGCAACATTTAACTGATGTATTCTATTTAGTTTTAACTTGGCTTTTGGTTCAACTTGCACAGATTCATAGCTTTTTTTATATTCTTATATTTTACATTCTGCAATATTGTTATGCATACTAACAAGAACAGAAAGACACCCCTCAAAACTGCAGACCTTTATTATAATATACTAGTATGTAACTCTTTTGACACAGTAAAATACACTGGAAATATTGAATTAGGTAACCCAGGCTAGTCTTTTTTTAAATGTGATTTAGGGGTTGTTGTGATCACCTGGGAGCCACAAATATATGTTTTGTGTTAGCATTTCACAGCTGAAGAAGCACCCTAAATTCCATCAACCATTTTAAAGCCAAGGACAGGAGCTTTATGGAATTCAGAGCAATTCCCCAGTGGTGTACAATGCTCTAGAAACTTAGTTTCCTCTTGGTGGGGTATAGGTTGATCAAACCAGCCCCTCAGTGCCGAAAGAGGGCAAGAGAAAAGGGTGACCTTCAATTCTAAATCACATCAAACCCCTATCTCTGCCCAGAAGATTTCAGTTTAATGTAACATGCTTTCCTAGCTCACAATGCAGTATGTGAATCTGTGGCGACGGCTCGAGGATTTCGAATGACATATCATCTACAAACCCATCAACAAACTCAACCTACAAAAAAGCTTTCTTGTCCCACATGCCGTCTTTGCAATGGCTTTGTTTATAATTGAAGACATTAGATCGACTACTTACCTATGTTCAAATCTGTCTGAATGAAATGGGTTACACCCAAGGTGGTATAACTGCAAGTGTATGTTCCTTCATTTGATGAGCGCAGGTTTTGAAGTATGAGGGAGCCGTCGCCAGTACTGATCCTCTCTTCATCCACACGTGCGTTATCCAGAGAATTCAGAGAGGTTTTAGTGCCGCTCTGGTATTCCACAACCATAGACAGGGTTCTGTCTCTCATCACACTCCAGATCAAAGTGAATTCCAGGGGATTTTCAGAAATATTGCAGGGAATAACAGCTGTTTGTTTTTCCAGACTCTGAATGGTTTCTAAAAAAATAAATAAATAAAAAAGCATAATAAGCACCAGAAATACAATTTACAGGGTACAGCGCATCAAACAAATTAGGTTGGGTTAGCTTGTGTGCGTTTGTGTGTACTGTATATTCAGTAGATACTCGTGTGCGTTTGTGTGTACTGTATATTCAGTAGATACTCGTGTTGTTTGTGTACTGTATATTCAGTAGATACTCGTGTGTGTTTGTGTGTACTGTATATTCAGTAGATACTCGTGTGTGTTTGTGTGTACTGTATATTCAGTAGATACTCGTGTGCGTTTGTGTGTACTGTATATTCAGTAGATACTCGTGTGCGTTTGTGTGTACTGTATATTCAGTAGATACTCGTGTGCGTTTGTGTGTACTGTATATTCAGTAGATACTCGTGTGCGTTTGTGTGTACTGTATATTCAGTAGATACTCGTGTGTGTTTGTGTGTACTGTATATTCAGTAGATACTCGTGTGTGTTTGTGTGTGCTGTACATTCAGTAGATACTCGTGTGTGTTTGTGTGTGCTGTACATTCAGTAGATACTCGTGTGTGTTTGTGTGTGCTGTATATTCAGTAGATACTCGTGTGTGTTTGTGTGTGCTGTATATTCAGTAGATACTCGTGTGTGTTTGTGTGTGCTGTATATTCAGTAGATACTCGTGTGTGTTTGTGTGTGCTGTACATTCAGTAGAAAAAGATTCAAAAGTTACCTTGCTTTTTCCATGAACCTTCCCATGTTTGATCGCCTCCAGAAACAATAGTACAGAAATACTGGTCTGTTGCATTTTGGTCATGTGGTATTCTCAAGTTGCTGTTCACTGAATACAGCCCCTCCTTGTTTAATTGTGTGTGTATCTGTGTTGGGGCTGCATCGCTGTGACTGGCAGTCCATCTCAGAGTCGGGGCAGGGTAAATGTCATGTGAAGAACACGTCAACTCTTCTGTCACGCTATTATATACCAATGACAGGGATCTGATTGGGGCTGTAAAGAAACAATAGCAACATCAGATTACTTCATTGAACTAAACAAAGGAAAAGAGTTGCACACAAACATCAATAGATGGAAACCTATTTTTGTAGACAATGAAACAATGTGGATCATGGCATGTAGTAGGTATTGATCTTTTTCATTATTTAAATAACATTTTTAATAAGTTAATGTGCACAGCTGGTCCTGTCCCTTCTGGTATAAGACACAATACAACAGGAATATGTCATTTTCATACAGGGTCCATATTTATTCACTAGTGGATTAAAATGTTTATGAGTAACATCCAAAAAATGCAAAAATGACTGACCTTTCACCTCCACAGTAACAAGGGCTTCTTTGTTCCCTTGGCTTGTACTGACGTAGCACTGGTAAGTGCCTTTATCTGCCATCCGGACATCTCTGAGAAGGAGAGAGGCATTGCCGTTGCCTAATTCATCCTTAAAAATTGAAGTTCTCCCCTGGTACTCCTTATTTTGACTCTTCAGCTGGTCTTGGTTGTGGTAGAAACTGTGCACAACGGTGTCTCCGGGAATCCCCTGCCAATGAATGACGATCCCACTTCCAGGTGTAAAGTGACATGGCAAAGTGCACGCTTCAGAATATCTGCACACGAGTGCTACAATGGAAATCAGTAGAGGTTACAGAATAGAAGAGGTGGGTCATCATCCCACAGGATTTCTGGTGCCCTGTGGCAGAGCAAAGCTCTGCCCTTTAAATTGGCAGAGATGGGGTTAACTTCCCCTACCTGCCTGGGTTTATTATGTTCAGGTGGCTGGGGTTGATTAGTTGATTAGGTTGATTAACGATCAATCAGCGCCCAGCCACCTGATAAAAGGAGGCCTCTGCTTCTCATTTGGGGGAGAGGGAGCTGAGGAAGCAGGTTGGGTTTTTTTTGGGTTGTTTAGAAAGTTTGAATCCAGTGAAGGCATCGCCCAGCCTGGAAACTGTTATTTTTGTAAGTTTTGCTTTTTATCTTTTTTGTGTTTAAATTGCTTTGTTTTGGCCCTTGTGCCCTTTCATTTTGTGTTTATTTATAATAAAATAGTTATTTTTTTGAACTGCAGTCTGTCTCTGGGCCTCTATCCACTCGCCAGCCTGCCACATGCCCCCACATATGTTCGCAACAACATACACTGATCGCGGATGGCGGCCTTAGACCTCGAGGGGTTCAAAATGTTGACGATGCAACAGCTGTTGCAGTCAATCAGGCCAGGCAACTGCTGGACCTGGAGCCTATTTCCACATCCCGATAAAACCATCACACAGAAAGTAAACAAGTTCCTGTGATGTTTTGTTTCTGCGGCCTGCTGCTGTCTCCGCCCTTTAGACACTAAATGCCCCTAACGGTGATGTCACATGAAAACTAAAACTTTCAAGCCTGTACTGCAAAGTACGGTGGCCCTGTAAGTCATCAAAACTAAGTGCTTTTTTATCATGTTTACATGATCGCGGTCCTAGAAGCCCGCTTCAGTATGATCATGTTAGCACGATCCCGGTCTTAAAGGGTTAATGTTGTGGATTCTTAAAACCCTGGTTTTGGAACTACAGTATTACGGACGGCTTCTCAGTCAAGCTTTATAACACAGGAAACGAGGTTAGTTTCTCCCTTAATGTGTTAGCCCTAGCTACTTGTTACTGGGGTTCCATATGGTAACACACAAGGCAGCCTCTCGGCTTAGCCTTGTAAGATTCCAGTTGTTCGGGTCTTTTGGAGGTAAATGCCCATACGCTAATGGTTACATTTCTATTTCAGGGAACCAAAGTTCTGCTTCTTTAAACATGCGAGACATCACCATAATTTCTACTCAAACATTTCAACTTGATGGGACTTATTGCACACTATTGTGAAAGCTTGTATTGTTAAAAAGTCAATAAAAAAGTGAACACCACAGTCACAGCCTCATAATATGTGGTTTTCATTATTTCCACTTGGGCTGAGAACACAAAAGCACAGCACACATGTTTCTACTGCATTTGCACATACCAGCAGATCTGCAGATTATTACAAGATTGTAAAACTTCCCATTCCCACAATATAAAAGCTAAATATCAAGGGCAGGGCAGTCTGTATTTATTTATTGCATCTTAAGAACCTTGTAACTCAGTCCCTTTAGTTCTATTTTTCGAAAAGAAAAGTAAAAGTAAAAAGAACCTCACCGTGAACCTCCAATTCAGTGCACAGAAGAATCCATAGTAAGATATGGATAGAAGGCGTTTTATTGCCCATATTGTTTCTTTCTTCTTAGCATATCAGCATCTAAAACGACAAATAATAACATTATATATAACTTTAAAAAATCAGGTAGTTCTCATAAATGGGGGGGGGGTACCAAAGGACATTCTTATTTATTAACTAACAAAACTAGCAAGTACAATGACTTATATTTGGACTTAAAAACAAACATGGTCAGTATAAACTGAAAAGCTAGGAGTTTAGGACCTATATCCTAATTATAGAATGGTTAGGTGGGGCTATTCCACCGAATAGTCTGATTAACCCATTCACTGACACAGTGCTCATTTGAGGACAGGCTACTTTCTAATTTCTTGGAGCATTTTTAAATGGCATCTGCCTGTTGTTTTCTCTAACTATATTGTTACGATAATTTACTCTCCTTTTTTTAACAGCAAAAGTCTAAATACAATGTAAGAAATGCCATAGATACAGCTTGTGTTCTGATATTTTCAATTAAAAATGTATTTGGTACTTAATGGTTCACCTCTGAATCGCAACAATCCTGTAATGAAATGTTGGGCTGTCAGGAGTTGAGCTTTACGATTTAAAGCGCGCCTTCCCGTACTAGAATCACAGCAGAGCTGGTGGAATCAAAGCAGCTTTCCAATTGAGAAATTGCCTTCAATCTGTACAGTTATGATGATGTCTCATGTACAGCCAGTGACTTGGTGTTCAAATCTGAGGTGGCTTCAATCCCTGATAAGGTAACATGTACCGCAGCTAAACCAATGTACATGCGTGTATATCACGTTTTCAACAGCTGATATGTTAGTATCACCAATCCGCCCCACCAAAGCCGTTGTTTTGTTTGTTTTTTTTATGTATTCATTTCAAAGACAATGTAATAAATATGTTATTTATGTAGCATAAATTAAATAGAAGGCATAAATAAAAAAGAAAATGTAAATATCGCATCCAGTACAATGGTCAACCCTGTACTTCAACACGTTACAATTCATAGCAAGACACGCATTTCTTGTAAACGCTGAGTGAATGTATTGTTACTGCGTGCCTAAATAAAACGCCTAGATGATGAATTTTCGTTTTGAGAGATTTTGTTGAAATTCAAGTTTTTTGGCCGCTGACGCTTATGTTGTTGATTTCTTAGAAGGCCAAGGGCACGGTTATTTTTCCCTTATAACATTTTGCTAATTACCGGTATTTAAACATTTTTAAAAAAATCAAATGACATCAAAATACAGATTTATCAGCCGCCAGCGTCCAGCTCAGCCCTTCAACTGTTTCGCAGCGCAACGCGCGGAGCACGACGGGTGATGACGACAGAGCCTCCGTCACAGCGGCGGCCTCGCTCGAGTTTTCAAAGCGAGTTTGATTGCGTGGTAACAGCACGCGGCGCTCAACCATACTCTGAGTTATCACGCGTGGCGTTGGCACGCAATGAGCAGATCCGTGGAGGAAAGCAACAGTGTTATTGCATATAGTTTAGGCTGGGATTCAGTAATTATTGTTGGTGATGATAATAATATACATCTTTGAACGCGAATGATTTTGAGCACGTTTTTAGATTAACACAACAGCAAGAATAAGCACAAAAGCACGCGCTGCACAATATTCTGCAGAAATGTTTTTCAGGAAAGCCAAGGTTTGTTGTGTTTTATTCAATTTGCAACGTACCAGTAGATTATAGCCCTAAAGCAAACTGTGATAAACAAAAAAATAATAATAATAATAACTGCAGGCTGTACCAGAGCAGAACTTAAACAACGTCCTCTCAGTTCCCAACATTTTTTAATGCCAGGTCTACCGGTGTTTAGACTTTTCCCACGTGTTTGCAACGCAATCTTTTCACAATTTATGTGTGTGTGTGTGTTACCCAGTGTAGCAAATCTAACCATTTCTAACGCAATTTATTGCACTGACTGTCGCAACCACTAAATGTACATATAAAAAAAAAACCCACACCAGAATGCATTGCGATGTGAGCTGAAAAGCCTGAATTGTCCCAAACGGTCCTAGTGCACATGGATCCATATGATAACCCTACACATGGGTGCTGTTAAAAAGTTACCCAGACAACTGACACAAAACAACGCTATACAATAATGGATCTAAACAGTATGAATACAACAGATAAAACATCTGTACAACGTCATTCCCATGACAACAAACAAGGTCTTTAGATTCCTTAAAAAGACATTCCATTGTACAGCTTAACCTCTGACATCTCGTTCCTCTTGTAAAACCACATTCTTGTTGTTTAATAAACATTGAATCTAGAACTACGGTCACTGAACTTTGGTAAAATAAATAAATCAGTAAACCCTATAAAAACCCTGAATTTCTTTTTTAGCTTTGCCCACTTTTACAGACAGAAGTGCACTGAAGAGAGTGACAGGAAATGTCAAATCAGACACACAAGTGCACACTGGCACTGAGACTACTCGAGATCAAAAGCATAAGCAATCTGGGCAACGGGAAGCAGATGCACTTTACCCCTTTTTTCACACTTTAATGAAAAGTGTAATTACTTTGTTATTTGTTTAAACACTAGTGTTCAAGGAATAAACATACATTCAGTTTACTGTTAAAAGACACTGAGCTTCAGAACTCCATTTATTGTTACATCTAGGAAAAAAGTGTAGTCATGTGGTGACCCTAAATCACAGGGATACAACTGCAGTAGAAACTAGCATAGAGTACTGAATTACACAACCATTCAATTGCTTTTATTATTATTTGCTACTTTTGCCTCAGAATTATAAAACAAAATTCTAATAATTGAAATGAATTACTTACATTTGTTGAGAACATTAAAGAAGAATAGAACCTTGCTGTGTTGAAACGCCAGGTTATCTGATTAAAGAAACAGGTTGAACTTGAAACAGAGTAGTTTGTGGGTGTGCTTTTATATACTGCTTAACATATTAACACATACCTGGTAAGTGATTTGTGGGTGTGCTTTTATATACTGCTTAACATATTAACACATACCTGGTAAGTGATTTGTCTAAAATTACACTGGCCTCAGGACAGGGTCCAATGTTTTTTTTTTTTTTTTTTTTTTTTTTTTGGGGTTTTTTTTTTTGTGTGTGTGTAATATTGCCACTGGCTGCCTAGCTTTTTTCAACTATAAATAATTTGAGAGCCTGTCTTTATGGAAGAAACTGAGCCTTTGAGCACCGTGTGTGGAACAGTGTTAGAGGTGATAAACCTGCACGGAGCAGGGATTAGGGATTTATAATCCTCAAAAATGAGGAGTCTCAGTGGGGCCTCAGCATAGCGAGAGCAGCGATGGTTAGACCCAGCAATAGGTCAAAATGTCGTTGTCATGGCACCTTTTGTTTACTAGTTGCGTTTTTTCACAGGGTCTGATTTAGCCGATCTCGTACACTTGTTTTATGTCGTCGTCACAGCCATCATAAAACGAAAACAACTGTACACAAAATATCTACAACAAATAAAAAACTGAAACGAAAGATGCGTATTTAAAGGGCCAGTAATTCCACCGTAAGGGACGTGTTGTCGTGGCAACCAACATTAGGATCAGCTGGCCACTGCTAAATCAATCGCACGGTCATATGGCTCCTTCACTTTGCCGGCTGGAACCTGCTGCATCAGTGCTGCGGTTCTAATTCCATATATCTGTGTATCCCAGAAGCTTTATAACTGGGTCAGGATTATAATTTTGCCTCTGTCTCTGGTCATGCTTACAAACGCAGTTTGCTGTCTATTGATGGTCGGATAGTCTGTCCCCCATACTAAAATAAAACAGGAACGCGCTATTAAATGCCGTCGGTGTCAAATTTACTGTACAGTTTCTTATGAAAAGGGTATATTTTTCCAAGAAGAAATCCTCATCTGATTTTAAGACAGGAGGGTAAAACATTAAGACTATGCTTGGAATGTATGTTTGCGGGTCACAGCTGTACTGTGGTGCTGGCCTGAATACAAAATAATAATAATAATAATAATAATAATAATAATAATAATAATAATCCCCACTATCACATATTAGCAGCCGTTGTTAGCTTCCCAGGATTACTTGCTGTGAAGTGCAATTTGATAAATGCATTTCCTTGGCTCTAACGAAAACCATGGTATCTGTGCATATTAAATTGCATTGCCGTTCCTTCACTTTGTAATCTCTAGAATGCACTCAGGTCTTACACACTTGATCCTTTGTATAATTACAGCAATAGCATCATATTTCAACCAACAATTGATTATCTCCCAGCACTACTGGAGTAGATGCAGCATTGGCTGTGTTAATCAAAAATCATCATTACAGGGGCTCCCGAGTGGCACATAAAGGCAGTCTGCGTGGTGTGCAGGATGCGCTACAGCCTGGAGATCGCCGGTTCGGGTCCATGCTATTCCACTGCTGACCGATGCTATTCCACTGCTGACCGATGCTATTCCACTGCTGACCGATGCTATTCCACTGCTGACCGATGCTATTCCACTGCTGACCGATGCTATTCCTCTGCCGAGTGCTGCCCAGGGTGGGGTGGGCTTAGGTCGGCCAGGGTGTCCTCGGCTCACCGCACCAGCGACCCCTGTAGACTGGCTGGGCGCCTGCAGGCCTACTTGTGGGCCTGCCTGCAAGCAGCCCAGAGCTGCGTGGTCCTCCAACACTGTAGCTCTGAAGGTAGCTGCAGAGTGAAAAGAAGCAGATGGCAGACGGCTGACAACACAAGTTTCGGAGGACACGTGTGTTCGTCTTTGTCTCTCCCGAGTCAGCACAGGGGTTGCAAAATTGGGCATTTCAAACTGGGGAGAAAATTGGATAAAAAAAACATTGGCGATTACAAATAAAAAATCAGCATCACAAATAGGGAAAGGATGATTTTAATAAATTGTGTGATACACTGCTGTAACAGGCAATGTTGTGTGATGCACTGTCATTACGGATTCTGTCCCCTGTCAGTGAGATGAGATCAGGTTAAGGGCTTTAAAAACCACAATTGCCGACAAGCCCGGCTCTTTTGCATTGTGGTTGAGATGCTCACTTGCAGTGCACGGGGTAGCGGTTCTCAACTGCCTTCACCCTGTTACACGAGACATCCTGAAAGTGCGACCCAAATGCAATCAATGTACTTTTTGTTGGGATTCAGTGCAGCTGCTCAGTGGTTTGTTAATAAACTCTGCCGATTTGAGGTGACCCTGTAAGTAAAAGTCAAGTGGGGTGAGGTGATGTGGAAACCCATTAGGTTCTCAACAGGAGGACTGCAAAAGGATTTCTTCCCTTGTACTGTTCCAGTACAGACCCCAGAACTGTTCACGACAGTCTTGAACCGTCTTGAACAGTCTTGAACCAATAGTTCACAACAGTCTACTAGTTCACTGGACTGAATTCAGAAACATGCAATGCACGTAAATAAGAAACAATCATGTTGTAAGGGGAATGCTACCCACTCTGACTCTTACTTAATAATATTGTCTATTCTCTGCAGGAATAATCCTTACAAGAGGGGAACAATAGGTCAAAATGTCATTGACTGATCCAGTATCTCACATGTCACGTAATGTAATGGTCCTCCCCTGCCACAACCCCCCCAGGCTTACTCACAGCAACCAGGAGTAGATTTCTAACAAGGTAAGGGCAATAATAATAGCAAGAATAATTATAGAGCTGTAGCTTGAATGCTCTTTTATCAGTATAAACCCCATGTGTTTGTAGCATTGCAATTATTAGCATCAGCTAGGAACAGTATAAAGGCTAAGCCCTACTTACAAAAAGCGGGTTAAGTCCTAAAAGTAGGTTATTTTTATTTATTTATTTTTATTTTTGGAAGCTATGATTAAAACCGTGATCTTTTTTTTTTCTTCTCTGTTTTATTCCTGACGTGGTAGGTTACTGAAAGATTTGGGTGCAGCGGCCCGGGATAAGAAGATTAAAAAGAATTAACGTCATTCTTCTGTCATTATAGAAATAAATTATGTTTCGGTTTAATCGGAAAACAAATCATGTCACGCAAACAGTGGGAGGAATACCCAGCGGGACCGTCACGCTCAGCTTCGCATTCTGAACCTCGGGGACAGGGAGTATGATGGGGAAAACCTGTATTGCCCAACCGGGGAATACCAGGCTGAGGAAAATACTGCAAGAATAAAGAGGATTGCTGAAAACTGTACTGAATAAAAAAGAAGTAAAACTGAGATGGCGAGAGGCTTAGAGCCAGCAGGCCAACGGTTTGTGAATATTTAGTGAAGTTGCCTGTTTCGAATGAGGTGAGACGAATATCAACGTGTCACTCGCTGGCCTCTGCCTTGTTGTGAGCACCATGCCGCTCGCTTTTAAACTGTTTCTCCTGACCTGGCTTTGGCCAATAGCTCTGCTGAATGGAAGTGACTTCCCAGACAGTAAGAAACAAACGGAGGTGCCTCTGAACGACCACAGGAAACAAGGCAGGTGAGCCAGGCTTCTGCTGCTGCTGCTGTGAGTGTGATGAATGTCAAATCTGTTCACCTTTTCCCAGTGAGCAGTTTGGACCTGCAGTCGGCGTTGGGGTTAGGGGGTTAGGGTTAGAGTTAGGGTTAGGGTTAGGGTTCAGGTTAGGGTTAGGGTTAGGGTTAGGGTTAGGGTTAGGGTTAGGGTTAGGGTTAGTGTAAGGGTTAGGGTTAGGGTTAGGGTTGGGGTTAGGGTTATGATTTGAACTATTTGAATCTGAGGTGGTATTTAATTCAACTTTTTTCTATCAACTCTCCTCCTCTTCCTCGTCTAACATTGCTATTAAAGCAGCGGCAGCAGCCTTCCTTTGCAGCATGTTTACGTCTTGTGACAGAAACGTACATTATGATTGGTTTGGTTTGCCTTACGCTGTTGCCTGTGTGCTGCCAGCTTGTGGACCACATGCTAGTCACCCGTGTGACCAGGCCAGTGTTTGTGATATATTAAGAACCTGTGGCTAATGGCTGCCAAGTATGAGTTCTATTGAAAATGTTGAGTTCATAACGACCACCCGTACCTGGTGGAGGTGTCCCCAGAACAGATGGAAGGTTGGGCTACCTCAAGCAGAATACAAGACAATCCCTAAGACACACTCTGTTCACTGGAACAGCAGTGGAAACCCAGACCATACCACTGGTCTTTTGAATGGTCTTTTGATTTCAGCTTCCATTTCCTGGACCTAAACAACACCTTGAATTGAAAATAAAAGCAGTGATTTTCTCAAAGCTGGTTCTCATAGGTGATAAGAACCTATACATTGACATCTGCCTAATTTATACCATGGAAATATTGGGTTAGACCACACAATAGTAAAAAGGATGATTTCTATTTAAATGAATGCTTTTAACCCTCTGAATGATGTATCCTGTGTAATGTGTTCTTAATCATCATTTATTACTGTTTGTCATGTGTAGTAAGGCCCCCTTTGGGCAGTCTCTGAGCAGCCCAGAGCAAGGTGGAATTTCCTTAATGAAGCCAGTATAAAAATGATCACTAGGTGACCCTTCCTCGAAACTGTGAGTTTGTTAACACATGAAAAAAAATGAATTGTAAAAGAATATAACAATATAAAATTGTGCAAGTAAATTGCTCAGTAAACTGTGAACTTTGGACAAAAGTTATCAGACTTAAATCCTGCGCTTGTGTAAGAGTGTCCTTGACTGTCTGCTTCAGCTCCCTTTATTGTTTCTTCAAAGAACTGCTATGAAGGAAATGAAAGATTTAGCACAAGGGCCGTCAAAGCCAGCCCTTCCTCTCCTGGCCTTTGTTCCATCCCTGTTCGAAATTCCATCCATCCATGCCCTGAAGTAGTCACCTATAGGAATGTACCTGTTAAACCTGGAGTGGAGTGGTCCTCCTGGTAGCAGAACTACTTGTGAATTAATTGGTCTTCATGATAGTCAGCTGATTTCCTTTTATTTGATTTTATTAAACACGTTTAGCGTTGACGTGGGGAGTGTACCTGGGTTTGGAAGGATAGAGATATACAGGATGCATTGTGTTGTGTTGTGTGTGTGTTTGTGTGTGTGTGTTTTCTGAGGCCAGCTGTACAAGACAATGCAAGTGTAATAGAGACTTAAAAGAAAGGTAATTGCTGACCTTTGATACTTCTAATCTCTACCAGTGAACAGCTGAGACAGTAATGTTACGGTGAGGGGAGGGACACTAGAAGAGTCAGTGAACAGCTGACACAGTAATGTTACGGTGAGGGGAGGGACACTAGAAGAGTCAATGAACAGCTGAGACAGTAATGTTACGGTGAGGGGAGGGACACTAGAAGAGTCAGTCGGAGGGGTTGAGTTTGATAATGGGCAGGGCTTTCAGGTACTTATATCCAAAGTGACTGTCTTTAATATCCCAACTGACCACGTAATGTTGAATTGTTATTTTTATTCTCCAAACGAATGCCTTCCACATTATTGTTATTTCTGAACTTCTATTAAACTGTTTTGCTATTATCGATGTCCAGACTGTTGTGCTGAACTCCTGTAACTGTACTTGTATTTGCAGCCGTCCAGAATTTCGGATGAAAAAATCGGACAGCACTAAATCAACGCTGATAAAATCAGAACAGCTTCTTCGCATTGAGGAGCATGACTTCGCAATGAGGCCTGGATTCGGAAGTAGGGTTTCTCTCCTCCTTTGACTTAGCTCTGTATTCATGTGTGCTATTAACAAGGTTGATATAACATTGCTATGGGTGTTCCTTTTGGTATAGTTTCTGGAAATATGCAGATTTTAAAATGAAAAGAGTTGTCGTTTACATCTAGTGTCTATAATTGTGGTTTATTACACAGTGAATACCCTATGACTGCTCACTTATTTCTGTACAGCATGCAACTTCATGTGTAAATACCCTTCTAAATGTATATCATAACAAAAGCATGGCAAACCACGGCAAGCATGGTAAATGCATAGTATAACCATGGCAAAAGCATTGCTTATACTGGGGTCAACGTTTAACAGGGTAAAAACATATATGTTTATTAGATAGTCATTACAAATGTATGTGTGTGTTTTCTAATGTTATTGTATGTAATTTACACAGGGGACGAGGGGGTGGCTTGCCCCCCCTCACTCTCAATGATGGGAGAAATGTCCTGCTCACATTGCAGCCGTACTAAAACTTGTATTTCTCAATAATGCATTCCTACAATGATTAGTCAGTATAGAAGTCTCCATTAGGACCAACGGAAAAACACCAACGAACTGAGGCTGCGTTGGTGTGCAATGCATTATGGGCAATCTCAAGCAGAGAGGAGGAAGCAGAGCCTGGGAGTAAAGAACTGTTTCTACAAGTTTTTAATTTTTATTTTCAATATGAAATTTGTGAAATATCCCCTCCTGTGCTCTGAAGATGGTGTTCAGGGCAACAAAGACGCCTATCTGAATGAAGTGAAGGGCTATTTTTAATGTTGTCACTATATGACCCAGCTACAGAAACTGGCCCCTCTGCTTTGGAACCCAAAGTTACGCCCCTGCACCTGGATAGCGGCAAGCAGGGTTCATAACACCATTAATTTCAGATTAGACCTCTTTTCTCCACTGAACATTTGCTTGCCGCAGTTCCAGAAAATCCCTCCTGGACTACTTTTGCCTTAACAGAAAAGGTTCAGTTCAGTTCAGGATTTAAAAGAATTGGAGCATTTGGGGTTATTTGATTGGATTTTTTGTTGTTCTCACGTCACTGACATCTGGCTTAGCAACTGGACTAAAAGCAAACGAGATTCCTAAAATCAAGAGGCTTGGCACGAGGAAGGCCTCGAGGAGGCAGGAATATAAAAGTGATTACACTGCGCACTCACTCTGATCAATTCATTAATTGCATTGCACTGTTGCACTATTGTACTAGAAATGATCATTCGTACTATAGCAAGTTCTCCCTATGAGGGTTATATAAGAAGTAAATACTGTAGCTCAAGAGACTCCAGCCCTGCAAGTGCATTATTAAAATATATGCATTATCATATAGCAGAACAGAACTTGACAGTGAATTTGTCTTGTGTCTTGAATGTTGTTCTTGAAGCACTAAGCTCTTTTGCAATCCTATTTCCATTGCAAGCTTAAACACATTTTAAACACTAATTGCGTCACCGCACTGCACATCATGTCTGAAAGCACACATTCTAAATGTACTTCCATTGTGTTCAGTTTTCACAAAGCACATCCTGATGGTTTAGCACTGTAAGCCTGCCCACATACATGACACAGGACTGTATGAGCTGCTGTTATGAGTCCGTTATAACCAGCATAGCAGCACTGCACCAGCAATATTGTGGTTGACCCCCATCGTCATCATCATCATCTTCATCATCATCATCGTCATCATCATCATCATCATCATCATCATCATCATCATTGTGTTACTGTTGTTTCGTTCCCTTCCAGGCAGTGCTATTCCAGTTGGGATTGATGTCCAGGTGGAGAGTATAGACAGCATTTCAGAAGTCAATATGGTAAGCTACATTTGTTTGAATAATTCTCTCATGTGTTGGGAAGGGAAGGAGTGTGTGTGTGTGTGTGTGTGTGTGTGTGTGTGAGGGGGGGAGGTTCTATTAATTTAATGTTACTTAAACAATCAGAAAGCTCTATTAGTGCACAGTATGTTGTGTAACCTTCAGATATAATCGGAGAAGAGCTATAATCATGCACTAATCATATGAAATAGCCTTCCACATTACTAATGGAAAAAGTGTGGATTTATCAGATCAGATGTTACATAACAATGCAGGAACACCTTTGAGTCCTGAAGTTAACCTGACCAGCTGCCCTTAATTGTTTTGTTTCACTAAAAGGAACTAAAAAGAGCAAACTCCATCTCGGATTAAAGCCCTTGTCCATCCTGTCCCTGACTTAGAGTCTCAGGCTGTTGCTGTTGTCTGAGTTTGTGTTACTGTTGACTGACTTCTTGTGCTCCTGCAGGACTTCACGATGACCTTGTACCTCAGACATTACTGGAAGGATGAGCGCCTGTCCTTTCCCAGCACCAGCAATAAGAGCCGGACCTTTGATGGGAGGCTGGTAAAGAAGATCTGGGTTCCTGATGTCTTCTTTGTGCACTCGAAGAGGTCCTTTATCCATGACACCACCATGGAGAACATCATGTTGAGAGTCTATCCGGATGGCAATATTCTGTACAGCGTCAGGTAAGAGCCTGTCATAATGATCTGCACGTATTTGTATAAGAGAATTTGTATACAGGGTGCATTTGTATATAGGGTGCAGGCATGTTTTTGCTGCCTGCTGTATTACCTGCTGCAATCGGAAACCGAATTCTTAACAGAATATCGGACTGGAAAAAATTAATAGATTCATTAGATTCTGACATTTCTCATCATGAAACAAATACACAAGGAAGTGCTTTAGTCTAGCAACACGCAAGGGAAGCCTGTGCCACTAGGGGTCTAATTATCCGAAGAGGGCATCAGGGCAATTCGTCTAGCAGTGAATGTTTAATTAAGGCTTGCAAAATCAAATCCTTTGCAATCAATAGTCTCTGCTGAACTCCATTTGTTTCTTCTGATTGCCCTTTCCATTCCTCGCTCTTACCATCTCCTGCAGGATCACTGTGACGGCTCTGTGCTCCATGGATTTCAGTAGATTCCCTCTGGACAAGCAGAACTGTTCTCTAGAGCTCGAGAGCTGTGAGTATGTGAATATCTACCATTTTCTAAACTACTGTTTAAGAAGGCTGAAACTGCTGATGAAGACGCCAGGAACAGTGCATCCACTACAACTGTGGACACAAAGACGGAGAAAGACACTTTGTGGAAATATGTGTTACTAGGCGTTAGGTATACAAATAAAATGTGAATTAGTATAATAATTCTTGTTTAAGAAAATCAATATTTTAGCGATGTTCTGGTACCTTCAGATTTAGGGTCCACCACTGCCGCCCCGTATGATTATCCACGAATCTTATCTCTCTCTGATTCAAACAAGCTCTCAATCACATGACCCACCAGCGCTCCATGCGTCTGTGTGTCAAAGACTTAGCACTGAAATACCTGTCTAATTTCAACTGAGCATTTCTTTTGTAGTATTACTTGTTTCCATAGTGTTTTAATAAGAAGACACAATTTATTGAAGGGTTGAACTTAATTGAACCAATTATTTTCTTAATTGGTCAACGCTAAAATAAATTCCAGGTCTTTAGCCATTGATGCTTTAAAGATACCCAGACAACCTGCAGGATCGTAGCTCTCCAGGACCAGGCTTGGCCAACCCTGATATTTAATTTAGCAAGGAAAAACAGTGCTGCTATAATGACCCTTTGCATGCCTCTTAAACTTGGAGATTTCAAAGAGCATTTTCAGCACAACCTATTAAGGAGAGGTGAAGAATCCAGCCCATTATCTTCACCTAAATATTCATTCTTTCTTTTCGCACTTCAAGATGCGTACAATGAAAAGGATTTGATGCTCTACTGGAAGAACGGGAATGATTCTTTGAGGACGGAGGAGATTCTGCTGTCCCAGTTCTTCATTGAACAATTCAATCCTTTCAATGGTCTTGCTTTCTACAGCAGCACTGGTAAGTCTGCAGCATTGCATTCTGTAAAACGTGTGGTTTGCGTACAGTTCCTTACCAACAAAGACCAAAGACATGTTCAGCATCCACCAGTGTGCCAGTGCTCTCAGCTGTTTTGCTGGGGGTTGCCTTTTTGGACAACTAAATGATTCAGCTGTGCAAGTCTTCTTTCATTTTCATTTTCGTTGAAAGTGGCGAGGTATAGAGGCATGCAGAAAGACTAGATGTTTTAAATACCAGCAGTGGAATGCTCAGGTACAAAAACAGGAGGTAAAACTACATCAAACATAGACCATGCTAGAAAAATCTTTCTTTTAATACTATAGCCCATACTATATAATAAGGGTGTGCCAAGTAACGAGTGTACATGAGTATCCACAACGTGAATGCTTATTTATTTTTATTTTTTTTATACTTGTTTGTCGTAAAAACATGCATTAGAACATCAAAGCAATTTAACCCACTGTCAACTAACATTAAAACACTGTTACACAATACGCATTCGCACTTCATGACTATCAAGATGAAATGATGTAAAAGTATGGTCTGCTGCCCAAGAAAGCATGATGCCTCCGAGAACAAGTACAAAAACAAATGCATCCTCTACACTGAATACATGAACCTTTCATTACATGACCATGGGTCAGTGTGTGTGTGTGTGCCTCTGTGTGTGTGTGTGTCTCTGTGTGTGTGTGTGTGTGTGTGTGTGTGTGTGTGTGTGTGTGTGTGTGTGTGTGTGTGTGTGTGTGTGTGTGTGTGTCTGTGTGTGTGTGTGTGTGTGTGTGTGTGTGTGTGTGTGTGTGTGTGTGTGTGTGTGTGTGTGTGTGTGTGTGTGTGTGTGTGTGTGTGTGTGTGTGTGTGTGTGTGTGTGTGTGTGTGTGTGTGTGTGTGTGTGTGTGTGTGTGTGTGTGTGTGTGTGTGTGTGTGTGTGTGTGTGTGTGTGTGTGTGTGTGTGTGTGTGTGTGTGTGTGTGTGTGTGTGTGTGTGTGTGTGTGTGTGTGTGTGTGTGTGTGTGTGTGTGTGTGTGTGTGTGTGTGTGTGTGTGTGTGTGTGTGTGTGTGTGTGCCTCTGTGTGTGTGTGTGTGTGTGTGTGTGTGTGTGTGTGTGTGTGTGTGTGTGTGTGTGTGTGTGTGTGTGTGTGTGTGTGTGTGTGTGTGTGTGTGTGTGTGTGTGTGTGTGTGTGTGTGTGTGTGTGTGTGTGTGTGTGTGTGTGTGTGTGTGTGTGTGTGTGTGTGTGTGTGTGTGTGTGTGTGTGTGTGTGTGTGTGTGTGTGTGTGTGTGTGTGTGTGTGTGTGTGTGTGTGTGTGTGTGTGTGTGTGTGTGTGTGTGTGTGTGTGTGTGTGTGTGTGTGTGTGTGTGTGTGTGTGTGTGTGTGTGTGTGTGTGTGTGTGTGTGTGTGTGTGTGTGTGTGTGTGTGTGTGTGTGTGTGTGTGTGTGTGTGTGTGTGTGTGTGTGTGTGTGTGTGTGTGTGTGTGTGTGTGTGTGTGTGTGTGTGTGTGTGTGTGTGTGTGTGTGTGTGTGTGTGTGTGTGTGTGTGTGTGTGTGTGTGTGTGTGTGTGTGTGTGTGTGTGTGTGTGTGTGTGTGTGTGTGTGTGTGTGTGTGTGTGTGTGTGTGTGTGTGTGTGTGTGTGTGTGTGTGTGTGTGTGTGTGTGTGTGTGTGTGTGTGTGTGTGTGTGTGTGTGTGTGTGTGTGTGTGTGTGTGTGTGTGTGTGTGTGTGTGTGTGTGTGTGTGTGTGTGTGTGTGTGTGTGTGTGTGTGTGTGTGTGTGTGTGTGTGTGCCTCTGTGTGTGTGTGTGTGTGTGTGTGTGTGTGTGTGTGTGTGTGTGTGTGTGTGTGTGTGTGTGTGTGTGTGTGTGTGTGTGTGTGTGTGTGTGTGTGTGTGTGTGTGTGTGTGTGTGTGTGTGTGTGTGTGTGTGTGTGTGTGTGCCTCTGTGTGTGTGTGTGTGTGTGTGTGTGTGTGTGTGTGTGTGTGTGTGTGCCTCTGTGTGTGTGTGTGTGTGCCTCTGTGTGTGTGTGTGCTTTAAACACAGAGCAGCTACTACGTTCATTGATCATTTCTCCTTCTCTATGTTACAGGGTGGTACAACCGGCTGTATATAAACTTCATACTCAGGAGGCATATATTCTTCTTTATGCTGCAGACATACTTCCCGACCATGTTAATGGTGATGCTGTCCTGGGTTTCTTTCTGGATTGACAGGAGAGCTGTTCCAGCCAGGGTGTCACTAGGTAATGTTAAAACTTCAGTCCTGGTGCCATTGATACACAGCTATGGCTTCTGACCTGTAGCGCCAGTCAGTATGACCCAGTTCTGTGTGTTGCCCAGGCTGTTGTTTTCCAAAGGAGTGGCTAGGTTTTTTTTAAACACCAAGGATTTATAAATTGAAAAATGTGTTTAATTTTGGACCTGTTACTAGACCAAAAGTTACATCACACTGCAGAAATGTTGGTTGACTAAGCTAATAGTTTTTCTTGCACCAGGAGTCTCTTCTATAGGCTGTACTGGGATGTCCATTAACCCATCCAGCTGAGTGGCTGAGAAACGTGTTGATTAATAATGGCTAACCATGGGACTGCCCTTACACTCTTACACATTTACATTTGCACAGCCATTGTTAGTTTTCTGTGCTTTCCCAGTCTTGTATTTACCAAACTGTACAGCAGCCAGCGAGGATGTTTGCAGTGCCACTGTCTACTATATACGCCATTCAATGTGTCTAGCTTCTTTTAGCAAACTCTTATGTTAGCACTATGAAGTTATGGATGAAATCTCATATATGTGATTCACCATGCTTCACCAGTAGTTTAACAAGCATTCCCAGTGCTTTTAACTACATATTGATATGCTTTGACCTTGAAACACTACAGGGAAGGCTTTTTAAGGGATACAGATTAATTATTCATTTTGCAAATATGTGGTAGGTGTATTCAACTAATGCTCCAGTAAAGTAAGTTACAGTAAATGACTTTAATACTTCATGAGTCACCAGCTATAGTTTCTCCCAAAACTGACTCACAGTGTGTAATCTTACTACTATTTTGTTTAATTTATTTTTGCGATCCTGCCTTTCAAACACCATCAGGGTATTTAATACATAGTGAGGAAAAGTCAAGAATGGAGAACCACGTATCTTTGACACACGCAGAGTAATTTACATTTTAAAAGAGAAAACCGTCAAAATGACTGTCATGGTGGTTCTAGTGTTAAAGTCAAAAGCAAACATCTACAGGAGGATCTGATACTGCTGCAAAATTGTGGCAGTTCTCATGTTTACCAGGTAGCATATGACAGACAGACAGACAGACAGGATGGACAGACACCATCTGCTCGTGAGTCCCCGTTTTTTAGACCCTAAACAACGCCAACAACACCACAAAACCCTTTTCCTGTTGTCTGCTTCAGGAATAACCACAGTTTTGACGATGACCACTATAATCACAGGCGTGTCAGCCTCCATGCCGCAGGTCTCCTATGTGAAGGCCGTGGATATCTACCTGTGGACCAGCTTCCTCTTCGTCTTCCTCTCCGTCATCGAGTACGCAGCCGTCAACTACCTGACCACCATTGAGGAGATGAAGAAGCTTAAAAGCACGAAGGTTATTGGTTCTCTTTTTTTTTTTTTTTTTTTTTTTTTTTTGAACTCAAGTAAACCATCCGTGCTTGCTTTATTTTGTTGGTCTGTTTCAATGGTCTAAAGTAGTATATCTATAGTAGTTATACAACTCGTGGGCCACATGCGCCCCTCTTGGGACCCAAGACATTTCCCACCTGCTATCTCCAGATACTAGCTGATGAAGCATTCTGATCTACAAGACTGGGGTTACCTATCATATGACTTCATGTACACTAGGACAATTTGGGACTCTCACCGCAGTGCATTCTGGTAAGTGTAGTCCTGCTGTGAAAGGTACCTGAGACAGGTAAAATGTACCAGAATGAACTGTCCCAAACTGTCCTAGTGTGCATGGAGTCATATGGTAACCCTATATAATACTGCCAAAGGAGTGGTCAGAGAGGCAAGATTCAGTAACAGATGGCCAGTTATTTTATTGTGACTTATGAAGCCCTGCACACATTTCCAATGAGGACCAGCGGTCTAATCAGTGCTGCTGTTCTGAAATACAATAATCTGGTCCTGCTGTTGCTTTCCCCCCAGCCTTGAGATTTATTATAGATCTGCTTATTGCAATACAAACAGTGGAGTGGGGCTGGAACAGGAGCTATAGGAAAGGGGGCGGGGTAAGGGTAAGGTTTGTTTGCTGTTGAGATCACTGCTTCTCAAAGATTGTGGTCGCTGGCACAATACTGTAGGTATTCCAAATACGATAATTTGCTAATAAGATTGTCCCAACAGAGATTGAAGGTGATTGTTAGTGATTGCGACTGTGTTTCTGTACTCCATCACTGTTCCAGTGGGAGTCTCCGTCGTTACACTGTAGTCTTGAGGGCACAGGTTTGCAGGCAGGACCCTTGTTACAGTTCACGGTGAAGTATATTGGAGAATCAAGTGTTTGACTTTAGCAAAGCATTCTCATGCTTTGATAACATTGTTTGCTATTGTAGTCAGCAGGTGTGAAAGTGACTCATAACATCAGGGGAAAGATCCAGTGTGGCTCTTTAGCTCCCTCTGCTGGTCAGAGAATGTCACTGAAATTTTATGAATTACTGTATGAATATGAAAAGCCTTGAAAGTATCCCATCTTGATTGTTCTCAGTCAGGACACTGGGCTGGAATGAGACAGCTTCTGTGTTGCTGCTGCCCTCTGCAGTGTGAAGACAGTACAGGTGCTTCTTCTGAAGCGTTGCTATTGGGGCTCGGACAGTGTGGGTGCAAAATAAAATGTTGAGGACTCAGCTGTGTCTCATGTTGTGATTTGTACTGCAGTCTGAGCATGATACCAGGGTTCCTGCACTCCCTGCCTGCTGTTCTTTGAAGAGATTACCATAGAATCGTTATTGCTCATGATATACTCAGCAGGGCACTGGATTCATGTCTGACCCAAAGAAATAATGATTATTTATCAAAGAGCTGCCATACCTCTTAAAAGCCAGTGTGTGCTTTGAGTTTACCCCCTTACCTCTTCCAGCACCAAAAGTGCCTAATCCGAGCAAGTCCAAATTCAGAGTTTATATCAGCTGTGATTATTCTTTAATAGAAAGGTTTTAAGTGGCAAGAGCTGTCCTGACTGAACGATGCGTGACACATCCAAAACTACCATTCACTTTTCTCAGACAGTCCTTGACATCTTTGTATCTTCCAGATTCCAGTGACATACAATACCACGCAAGCCATGGCGTTTGACGGGTGTTTCCACGACAACGACATTGACCTGACGGCCTTCTCCTCCATCCCTATGAACCCCATGAACCCCGAGGGGCGCCCCCCTCCGCGGAGAAACACCACAGTCAACGTCCCGAGCGAGGGCCGTCGCCTGCGCAGAACGAGATCGCTGAAACGCAGCGTCGAATACGTCATCAACAACAGCCACATCATCGACTCCTATTCCAGGATTCTCTTTCCGTTTGCTTACCTTCTCTTCAACATCATCTATTGGAGTCTGTATTCATAGCCATCACTGCTAGCCAGCATTACTCTTCACGAACGCAACACTGGATTATAATAAGAAAACACTTTCTACAAATTCCACTCACAGATGTTAATATGTAACCAATTCCAAATAAATGTATCATTGTAAATCCATCCGAAGTGGCGTCTGATTTCTGTTTCTGCACCAGCTGTGTACACCAAAGCAACAACATTCTGTACTTACAGTGCCCACTCATTATAAGGCAGTCCTATATAGGGTTGCCATATGACTCCATGCACTAGGACCGTTTGGGACAGTTCAGGCTTTTCATTGCAATGCATTCTGTATTACCCGTCTCAGGTACCTTTCACATCAGGACTACACCTACCAGAATGCATTGGGGTATGAGTTGAAAGAGTAAGTAGCTTGCAATGTCATTTCAATTGCTTATGTGGTGTTTTTTGTCACCTCCAAAATTGTGGTATTTATTTCCCCAAGGGAGCAAACCGTAAAGAACAATGTAAAAATAAATCTATTTAAATGACTTTAGAAGTTACGCACTGTTTAAAGTCATTAGTCAGGTACAGATTTGTTGAATGCAATTTATCACATTACAGTACAAACTACTATTTTACATGTTCATAAATTATTAATGCCTACCATCACAACATACAGTACGTACCATTTACCAGCATACATAAATGTATAGTACAATACTATTTTTACTGCAATGTATATATTTTTGGAGAAAACATGACCTTAAAAATTACAAACTGCACAACAGAGCTAGAACTCTACACCCGTGTTCCAGAACATGTAAAGAACACACCGCAGATTTTAAGTTCCATACTGTCGCATTGCTCTGTTCAGCTGCTACAAGCAAGGTGAGAGGAGAGCGCATTGGAACAGGTTTGCTCTAAAGATACTCCTTACCATTCTACTGTACTAAAGACCATATTTACAAAGACTTTACTCCAGGTTTTTCATGTATACTCAATAAAGGAGTTCCTCCTTCAGCTTACTAAACTAATTCAGAACAGTGCTCTCCGCGTCTTTAGATTTGGTAGTTGGTTGGTCGTGTACTGTGTATAAGTGAGGCGACACTTATGGCACAATGAGATGTACTGAAATGTTCTGAAATCTGGGGTTTTGATCTAAACAGTGGCGGACCTAAATCTCTCGAATCTCCAGATCTCTTCAAATCTAATACTCAGATCTATCCACTGGGACAGGCTGGAACCAATAGACCAACCAGCTTGTCAGAATGCACATGATTCTGGGGAGAAGTCATGCACAGCTCACATCACAAGCATTCTAGTACAGCTTGTTTGAACACAACACTGCCCCCTGGCTCCACTGTGAGAACGGTGCGGTTTATTAACATGACAGAAGCTCCACACTCTCATCTAGCTGCACGTTACCTTTTAGAATGAGAATTCTACGCTAGCATTCAAAAACAGCCTTTAATACTGTAATACAGGGCCCTGTATTACAGTATTAAAACAAAACATGAAGGAGTCATAAACAGTGGGTTACATTCTCAGACCTACCTCATCAAAACTGGTGACAATCACAGCCAATAAAGTTAACAAATCAGAAATAAAAACTTGGATACGATGTTGGGGCTTGTGAGCAGTCCTCAAGCTAAATAAGAGTTCATTTGGAGGAAATCGTCTTGAGAATCTAGCTCATTCTCTTAGGTTAAACAGTTTTTAAAAGATGAAAATAAAAAACTAAACCTTCATCATTCAATAAAGCCTCATTCAACTGAACCACTACAGGTAAAATATAGGTGACAGTGGTTTGCGCTGTTCAAAAGCTGTATTGATAAACCATTAGCTTGCTGTAAAATGCCACTTCAGTCTACAGCTACTGATAACTTGAAAGGAATCCTGGGAAGGATGGGGGAAAGCGAACCAATAAAAACGCTGAACTCGCTAACCGCTACCCACTCCTCTGTGCCATAGGATGAGCTGATAACAAACTCTGGGGCAGATATTCTTTGGCAAGCTGTGGAGAATATCTAAGGCTGTGTTTCCACTGGCAGGAACCTAGTTCTGAACACCATTCTCAAGGAGCACTGTGCTGTTCCAATGATTGCCCTGCCCTCCCTCTGCAAGCAGGTTCACTGAAGTTTTGACAAAAGCTTAGGAAGGCTTAATTATCATATCAGCTTGTTCATGAGACTGAATAACATTCAAAGGAAATGGTTTGTGCAAGTGCTGCAAATATTCCACTTGTTGTTCATTTTACTCCTATAAAATTTAAACCATTACATTTATAAACATATGGTGTGTGGCACAAACAAACAAACAGACAAACAAACACACAAACCCACTTAGAAACACAACAGCTTTTGTTGACCGAATGGTGGGAATGCAACGTCATGTCGTTTTAGCGTTTAACGTCACTGCACTTCGCTGAACGTCATGCCTCCTTGTTTCTTCAAAGTCTTCCTCAGGGAAAGGCTGACTGTTTTGTAATCATTTTCCTCCAGCTTATGACAACTTATAGCTGTCGTGGGAGATCTCATTGAGCATGACATCTCCATTCGGTGTATTGAGCGACACCCTCTCCCTCTCCGTGTAGTGGTTATCTGAAGCACAAGCGTCAAGACAGACCAGAAACATCATTACAGGCATGCATGAACACCAGTACTGTTGAGTTTGAGTCTTTTCTGAGAACCCAGAGTGATTCACTCAACACAATACTAATACCCGATTAAACTTTTAACGTTTAAAACAGTTCTGGTTACACCATTCCACTTGCTTTGAATCTAGCAAAACAATTCTGCCTAAAACTGCCTCATTCACTCATCAACCTCAAGTCCAGTTCATACCCCTATAATCTCCTTTATCTAATCTTGCATTGAGCTCTGGCCACTTTATATATCTGCGAATTTAAAACACACAGCTATGCGAGTTGAAATCTTACACAAGGCTGTCTCATTAAAGGGCTGCACGTCACCGTGCAGCCGCTGGCTAGCAGTGCAATATCTTCATAGGCTGGTTACCATTTCCAGTGGCAGGAGCGGCGTGCTCTCTGCTGACGAGGAAGGTTTTGGAGCCGCTGGAGGTGATGTTGGAGTGCAGGGAGCTGGAGGAGCCAGAGCCGAAAGACATGACCAGCATCGCTGACTTCTTCTTCATGTTGGTGGCTGTCCTGCTCCAGTCTGGCAAAAAAATAAAAAAATCAATAAAAAGATCAAAATTCCTTCAAAAAGAAAAAAAAAAAAAACGATGAGAGGTCATCTCTGATAAGGAGTGAATACTCGAACACACTGTAATATTGCGGTTCAGTAGCTGGTTCCCGCTGTGTTGTTGCAGTAGTCGATTCCTACCTGAGTTTTCGGCCAGTCGGAGTTTCCCACAGCACAGATTCCTCCTCCACTCTTTCCGGACATTCTCCTTGGCTGCGCAGTGGAACACGAAGATAAAAAACCCTACAAGAGCAAGAGCAATGAAAATAAAACCAGCAGCTTCCAGGGTCATTTCAAAAGCAACCCTTTCGATTTTACCATGACTGCAATCCTTCTGCGTGGTGCTTGGCTCTGCTGCTCCGAGTTACTTTAAAATGTCTCTAAATCTACCTTTACCTGGCTTGTCTGGAGAATCCTAAGTGCAAGCACTGAAATGCATTCCTCATTCCTTTCAATATAACAGTATATATACAAGTCACATAACCCTAACCCTCATTCCCTTCAATATAAGGGTATATATAGAAGTCACATAACCCTAACCCTAACCCTAACCCTGACCCTCATTCCTTTCAACATATACAAACGGAACCGGTGGGGCTGGCAGAGTTGACACGTCACATTGTCATTGATTTGAATGGAGTGGGAAAGGAAGAAAAGACAAGCGCAAAGCCAAATAAAAGACAGATATCTTGAAAAATGATCGATAAGAACTAAATACTGGAGAATTCACACCTCTCAGAACCACTCAGAATGATTGCAAACATCCTAAAATAGGGAAGGAATATTTTCCATAAGCTTGGAAAAGACAGTAACACACACAAACGCACACACACACACAAACATACACACAGAGCTTTTGTTTAGCAGTTCACTTGTATTCATCCTTTATGCTCTGATACATTCTCTGATCCATCTTGTTCTTCCTACTAGTGCCTACCTCTGACCTTCTCTGGCAGTCAGTCTGTGTATCTTACAAACTACGGACCGTACAGTAACTAACGGAGTGGAGTAACTACACAACAGGAGCTTGTTACCTTGCAAGGTGTTGAAGATGGCGAACAGGTACATGAAGGCCAGCTGCACCGCTCCCCAGGCAAAGAAAGCAAATCCCCAGGTGATGCCCAGCAGGAAGGTGAGGCCGGCCACACTCTTGATGTCCCGGAAGCTGCTGCCCCGCTGGCTGGTGTGGTGCTTCTGGCTCTTGATGCGGCACAGCTGCACCAGCACAACAATAAACATGCCTATGTTCAGCAGGAAGATCACGCTGAAATACCCCACGACCGAAACGTAAAAGGCAACGTTGCTGTTGATCCAGCAGCTGCAAAAGGGAAAGGAGAAACTGGCGTGAGGTCTATTGATTCAGAAACACTTCATCGCTGCCCTGTATTGAGGAACAGCAACATTAACAGACAGCTTAAGGGAGAGCTGTACTGACCTTCCGGGAATAGATACATTGTAATGAAACTCTGCTTCAACTCTGTTTATCTAAACACTATACATTTGTTGGCGTGAGTGAGGATGTTGTTCCAGACACAGAACATTATGCCAGGTCTGAATGTACCCACTTTATCAATGCCTTGGTAATGTTCAGCTGAATGGATTGCAGTGCAGTGTGGCATTTCAAATAGAGTGGGAAAACAGATATGAAATAATCATGAGATAAAAAGGGGTTAAAACAAAAAGATCCACTCACAATTCATCCAGTGAGTTATCCGGATATTTCCCATAGGAACTGAGCCCGTAGTTGTCTCTGCTTATAGCTATTACTATAGCAACCACAACAGCAGGGACTCCTACAGCAGATAACAAACAGAAGGATGGTTTTCATTGGCTGCTTCAAAGCTTTAGAATGCATAAAGAAACAGTTGTGAGCTCTGTGGGGTTTGAGAAGTTGCCCTGCCAAAACTTTGAAAAAAAAACTATACATTACAAAATAGATACACAAAGAGGAGCTGAACATGGTGCAACTGTGCACTCAGCGCCGGAACGGGATAAAGACACATGATGAAGCCTTCACCAGTACTGCAAAATGGGATCACGTTTCATGAACAGATGTCCTCTCGTGACAAGAGATGTGTATTGTGATGCATTACCAAAAGCACTGCATGGCTGCTTGCAGTTCAACCAATCCTTCCTGAATGATGAACACATGTGACTTACAGTTGGTAAGGATACAAGCCACCCATTCCACCTCCATCTCTTAATCTAATAGTGCATCCCTAACGATCATTTGATTTGATCCCTTTTATCATACAAAGCAGACGATCTGTACCCTAGAATGTCACCTTCATGTATCTAATTCATCAACAATCACATCTAAATGGTGGCAGATCTAAATAGTACCGCGGTTAAAATGATTAAAATAGTACCCTCTCTAATGCTTTTCACATTTGTACAGACTTCCTGCTGCAGGGGTGTCCAGTCACGGTCCTGCAGGGCTATTCCACTCCAGGTTTAACAGGT